>NC_092413.1:178313454-178617725 GCF_040894005.1 Engystomops pustulosus
ACTCTAACATACTGTTGGGCACGTTCACATTGCACCATGGCTCACCGCACCGGGAATGTGTTAGCTGCCCGCACCGAAAAAGATAGGCGAGGTACCATGAACAGTCATGTCTTTAGGCCTCATACACACAGTCATGATCACAAATCCTTACAGTAATTTTTATACTGTCTTCAGATCAGTTCTTGCCATCGTGAACTCTGGCTGCAATATGGTAGAGGAAGTTTGCCAGTATCCAGTATAAAATACATTCTACATAGTTGTCACAACTTCATCTTAAACCTGTATACATTTTTTTATTTCTATTTCTTGATGTTGCTTTTGTTAGTGATTTTTGTTAATAAATGCAATATTTATTTCATTGTAGCAAAGACTTTTTTCCTATGTGTTACTGAATACAATCTGCTATAATTGTACCTTTTACCCTGTGTTCATGAATTAGATGATGATAGAGATATAATTGTGAACGCATGATAGAAGAAAGAATATAATGGGAACAATTTATCCTTCCTTTTTCTTGGACAAGAGATAAATGACCCAAAAGAGCTTTCTGGATTGCTGCACTTTACCACAATCCACAGGGTCAAACAGGAAATCATTTACTTTGTAATTTGGCAGACAGAAAGTATGTGAGAGCTCTTTTGCCAATTTATCTAGAACATTTGCAGAAATGGCTCCGCACAAGTCACCCTCACAAAAAGCAGAAACACAACACTGGTAAATGTTTTAATATAACTTTTTACTAAATCTGGAAAATTATACTTATCCAAATTTCTTAACTTTAACATAGCTACATAACACCAATCTGAAATGTCTTACATATACAGTGAACAAGTGAGGGTGGACTCCTTTCCTGAAATGGCTGGGAAATGTATAATCCAGATATACTGAGTGGAAAACAGGGACAGGATGGAAAGATATGTGTGGATATAATACCACAATTTATGTGAGACAACTGAGCTATAAACTTTCTTTAGTTTATTCTGGATGGACATTGTACAGGGGCTCAATGTCTAGTTATACACGGCAGATACTGGAATGGGTTTTGAAGCGGTTGTTCTCCTCAAAATCTAATGTCCCCTTATTTCTGATGTGTCATTCAATGTGGATTAATAAAGCAATTATAATATATGATTTAGCTTGAATTCAACTCTAGCAGCTAAAAGGTTAACACCTGCAATCGATGCCAGCACCAGTCCCTGTATGGAGAGATTTCGGCCCATGAGCTATCTCCATTCTACATTTACAACTGTGTAGTTAAGGGGAACCTGTCACATCAAAACGCTACAATAAGCCCAAAATAGTATCTCAGGTGACTCTAATTTTGTTTTCATGGAGTCAGTTTGGTTGCTTCAACCAAAAGTATACTTTTATTCAACATAATTTACTTGCCCCGGCCGACTCCAGAGGTATATTGAGCATTCGCATGTATTGTGCTGCTCCTGACCTTCAGATAATAATGGGCTCATTCACACCACTGGAGCCTGCCGGGAACGAGCCACCCGGTGCTGATCTGACACGAGCACCACTCACCATGCGCAAAAGTTTCTAGTAGTGGTATGAAGCTGGGGGCAGTGCTGGGGGCATGCAAAGTGGTGGATATTACCAGCCACGGTGGTCATAAGGAGGCGGCAGTGTAAGACTGAATCCAAGAGCTCTCCTGCCTCCTGACAAGATCTAAGAAGAAAATGATGGAGCACCAACACAGAGAACCACAAAGAGGCACAGTGACACCAATAAAACACAATGAAAGTCACCTATTAGTTAATGTTCAAGGTTAATTGTGCGGTTTTAAGGTGACAGGTTCCCTTTAACAATCCCACCATGCTGTTAAATGGTAACCTCTCAAAATGCCACAAGTTCTTGGCTAGTTAGAAGTTCTGACTAGTCATGTGGTGTATGTCACAGATAACTCCTGAGAAATTAGTCCCTGTTTGTGGGACATTTTAAGCCACTCCTAATCATTTCCCAATGTCCACAACATTCCCCTTATAAAAAGCTGCTGGTGCTGATTCCCATTATGTCACTTAACATTGTATGCTTTAAAAAGAAACTCCTCACTGGATTGATGTGAGATCTTTATAAATTTAATAGTGCCTGTAATGTGTATAATGTGTGTATATCTGTATTATGGGAGAGGGCTAGGATTTACCAACCTCCCGGTCTTGGATTTTCACAATGTGCATATTGTAAACCTACTGCAGCCATTTTGAGACACGGCAGCAGGACAACTAGGGAGGAGAGTACTAGGATTTACCAATTTCCCAGTCTTGGACTTTCACATTCTGCATATTCTAAGCCTATGGCAGCCATTTTAAGAAATTACAACAGGACAGAATTTATCAATTTGTTGGAGGGAATGTCAGTATAGAGCCAGACAACATTAGTCTTTTACTGCACAAGGTCAATGTGATGATAAATTCTGGATCAGTGTAGACTGTCAAATTCTACTTTAGAACTTCTTTGAGCTGGTCCAAAGTGTGTGCCACTATGTGGCCCACTGTCTTATTTTACTTGGTGCACTGACTATTTTCTGCCTGAACACGTTCCTGCATCCAAAAACCATGCCCCATTTGTCGGATAAATGTAGAACAAGGCAGTTTTTTAAATCTGACCCAAGTACATTATTACATTACCCTTAATATGCTACATGAAATTCCTAACAGTAAATGATAGGACTTAAAGAGAACCTACCACCACGAATCTACCTATAAAGGTAGATCGGGTGGTAGGTGGATGTAAGGGACGTGAGGAGAGCTCTTTTTAGAGCTAATCCTCACGTCCCCGCTAACTTTTGGGAAACTTTATTAACCTAATATGTAAATTTGGTTATGCGGCTACTGGGGCGTGGAGTAGCCGGCACGAGGCTACACAGCGCGGCTACTCCACGCCCCAGTAGCCACATTACTCCTCCTACCCTGTTGTGTCCGGCGCGCAGCTCCTCGTAGCTGCGCGCACTTGTCCGTTATGATGGCGTTCTGCGCATGCGCAGAACACCGGCTGAGCAGTCCCAGCTCCGAGGCCGGAGCTACTGCGCATGCGCAGTAGCCGGCTTGTCAGACGAGGGCGCGCAGCTACGAGGAGCTGCGCCGGACACAACAGGGTAGGAGGAGTAATGTGGCTACCGGGGCGTGGAGTAGCCGCGCTGTGTAGCCTCGTGCCGGCTACTCCACGCCCCAGTAGCTGCATAACTAAATTTACATATTAGGTTAATAAAGTTTTCCAAAAGTTAGCGGGACGTGAGGATTAGCTCTAAAAAGAGCTATCCTTACGTCCCTTACATCCACCTACCACCCGATCTACCTTTATAGGTAGATTCGTGGTGGTAGGTTCCCTTTAAAGTTCCATGGATTGCACAACATCCATTTGCATTAAAAAAAGGATTGTTTTTTTTTTTAAACTTTAACATAAACCTGTTAGAACCCCTTTAAGGATTGCTTTAACTCTGTTCAGCCATCCCTTCCTGCTGTGATTTTTTTATAAGCCTATTATATTCTAGCGGAAGCCTTTTAGCCACCTGTATGTACCTAACAAATGTCATCTACAGAGGTAAATGTAGTTCACAAAAGTCTGGTACATTTTTCTTTCTAACCAAAAGCTGTCATTAATATAATGGCCACCATCTGTTAAATAAAAGAAATCATGCAGCAACAGCAAATATACAGTAGAGAGCACAAAATATGTGCATACAAACTATAATAGGTTTCATTTCTGTATCACAGAGAAACAGGTACTGAGCTGAGTGCACTATAACATTACATCATTATTTTTCTTCTAAACTGTAAAAAATTATTTAGTCTGGAAAAGACATTAATACGAGGGGACATGATTAATTTATATATATATATATATATATATATATATATATATATATATATGAATCATACAAAAAGTATAGTGTAAAGTTGTTCCAGGTTAAATCTAAACAAAAGACAAGGTTTAATCACCAGAGGAGACAGGGCTTTTTTACTATTACTGTCAATCTGTGGAATAGCCTGCCTCAGGCGCTGGTCACAGCAGGGACAGCAGAGAGCTTCAAGAAGGGCTTAGATGCCTTTCTACACCTAAATAACATTGATGGTTATGTTATATAGAATTGTTTCCCTTAAATCCCTTCCTCATCCAATCCCTTCCTTTCTTTGGTTGAACTTGATAGACATGTGTCTTTTTTCAACCATATTAACTATTTAACTACTGAAAGCACATACTATATGTCAGCTATTAGATGACATATATTATGTGCTGAGAAAAGACTCAACAACCAAGTGACTGAAAATAGAGCCCCCCAGACTATTATATTGCCATTGAACATGCATTGCAAAAAGCTATTATGATACGGAGTAAAGAATTACATGCGGGTGAGTTTTTGAAACTGCTGAGCTGCTGGCCCAGAATGGAGTCGGATCATAAAGGGGGCAGTGTGCTGTATGAGCCCCTAGAAATACATGGGAACATATTGAAACAATGGCTAGCAAATTACCCCAGCAAAACCTAGACTGTTCATGCCCATAACACAGAGAAACAGTAAATATCAGATTTGCAGGGGGCTGAAACCGGGCACCACAACTGATGACACGTGTCCCCCATAGTGGTCAGCTTTTAAGGCTGCTGATGTTGCACAACACAGGGCATGGGGTCCGAAGCTAAATTGTACCGTGCACTGTGCAGGATTGGTCACATACTCTAAGGATAAACCAAAATCATGCAAAACAATTTTCTTTGCTTTTCACACTACTACTTGGCATCCCACATGACTATTATCTTTGTGATGTGGGAATGGAAGCAATATCACGACGACAAACTAAACCCCAATGTGTGATATTGGCTGTTAGCAAATGGAACCATTGTAGGTGACCTTGCTGATGTTTTCAATGTGCCTGAATTCATCTGGTTTTTCATTTTTTTTAAAGTACATTTCTTGACTTTGTATTCTATGTGTAAACATGGAGAGGTCAGGGCATAAAATGGAACCTGAATGTCATTGTGTTCAAATAACTTGTATCTTGTCTCCTGGCATTAGTCATACGTAGTGAGCAGTGGAGAAGATACACATTGTCCACCATTTCTCTGCACATGACACATGACAGGAGACAGGTATGTTAGTGTGAGACTTGTGATTTGAAGATTATGTTATCAGCTGAAGGGAGGGGGTGTGAGGGAGCTGCTGGAAACAGTGACTAGGCCAAATAAGAAATGCCCAGGGGTGTAACTTGAGGGGGTGCAGAGATTGCGATCGCACCCGGGCCCAAGAGGTTTAGGGGGCCCATAAGGTGTCACTTTCCCATATGAGAAGACTATTACTATAAACCATACGTTATAGTCGGGGGCCTGGCACAGACTTTGCACTGGGGCCCTGCAGATTCAATTTACAGAACTGGAAATGCCCCCTATGACAGCTAAGTTTAGAAAGATGATATTATTTGGATAATGACAATGGATTTTGAAGATAAAAACTGTGCGGGCACGAATAAGAATGGTGATGTGGGAACCTGTCATCAAGTTTAATGCCAAAAAATGGATCCCTTTAATGTTGCATGCATAAGGAGAAATGACAGGTCCTTGTTGTACTCCTTATATGTGCATTTGAGTTTGCCGTATGCCTACCTTTTAATATGTTTCACAATGACCTCTGGTGAAGATCTCTTGATGTTTCTCTTTAGTCCCAGACTGCAGTGATCAGCTGTAAGGTGTCTGTAATGAAATTGTATTGATAATCCTTGTTCCAACGACAGCACAACATTTTGAAAATCCAATTTTTACTGGGGCAGACTGACATATAAATTCAACTGTAGAACAAACCTGAAGAACTTATCTTGTGTGTACCCTGGGGACTTGCTGTATGTATACAATATATATATACACACACACACACATATATATATATATATATATATATATATATATTACTCTGTATACATGTAACTAATTAAGAGGCAGACTGTGAAGTGTTTACTGGTTGAAACAAAAGCTCCCAGTCTCCAGCTCTGATCTCAAATTAAAGCATTTGTACAAGCGTTAATCATGTAGGATGTAACCAAGGAACACTTACTTCCCATTCCTTTTCAAGCCTTTAATTGGAATGAAAGGTGAACTTTCAGACTTAATTGAATTTCCTGCATTTTGTCTTCTTGTATATGTGACACTGATGGTTGGAGCAGAGCTGTTTTATAGGTGGATTCCAAATAGTATGTCACTCTAATGATAGCCCAGGGGCTTTGTAAGAGGTAATGTCATTTGTTTGTGATGTACAAGGCCAGTCCCAGGGCCCTAATGTGTTAATATATAAATAGAGAGGTGGCTATTAAAGTGGCACTATCCATTTGAAATCATTAATATTTTTTCTGTATTCTTTTTTTTACCAAGATGAACCATAGTATTTATTTTTGGATAATATTCAAGTTTTTCATATGTTTCAAATACAAAAACCTAGATAATGAACCTGAATGTTGTTTAATATCCATCTTACATCTTACATTGGCCCCACTGTAATTAATTTTCCTACTGATCACTTTTTATAACATGCTGGAGTATATGCAAATTGCCATTATAAAACCTGATGCAGTAGACTTTGTGAAAATCATCATTTGTATCATTCTCAAAACTTTTGGCTATGACTGTATTATGAAAGGAGTCCCTGCTTCTCAACTAAACAGCAGCCCCCGATACTGTAAATATGATTACATCACCGGCAATGCTGTTTAGTCGCCCCATGACACAGGACTCTGAGTGGACTATCATTGGCAGTGTGAGAGGAATCTTATTGGGATGACTGGATGAAGCTGCTCCCGCCCCTGTGTCTAGTTATGGTCAATTTGCAAATTCAAGTCTTATTCCAACTTGGCTTTTCAGCCCCTATGAGTGCACCATACAATAAAATCATTGCCTGATGTCTGATATTACTTCCTTTATTTCTACGTGACTTAAAATGGTCTAATAACTTTTTGGTCCCTAAATTTGTGCAACAAGTTTAGGGGTAAAAATAAAACAGCTGGTGGGTTCCTTTTATAAATTATAGAGATATTAATAAAAATCAAAGAAATATGCACTGGTTTTCAGTTTTGTACAAGGGTATGCACTAATTTAACACTTTTAACATATTTCATAAAGGAAATCTACAATCAAAACCAAGCACAGGAAAACCAGGGACACTTACTCATAGATCCAGGCACTGTGTGGTAATCTTAGTTTCCCATGGCCTCCCTTCTTCTAAAATCAACATTTAAAATTATGCTAATGATCCAGATGGGCTCTGGTGGGTGTTGGCAGAGCCCCTCAGTGATGTATTTTAACTTGTTGTTACAATTAGCAGAACATGTCTCACCCTGCCCCCTGCTCTCTCCCTCCTCCCTCTGTCTGTGTAATCTGGCAGCAGCAGCAAGTGCAGGGGGGGAGACCTGCTCTGCTCATTATAACAACAAGTGAAAAGTCATCACTGAGGGGCTCTGGAAACAAACCCCCCCCCCCCCCCCCCCACACACACACACACACCAGAGCTCCTAGACTCATTAGCATAACGATAAGAAGATTACTGCAATCACAGTGCCTGGATCTATTAGTAAGTATCCCTGGTTGATCCATGCTTAATTTTCTGCTCCCAAACACTTCTGATAAATCTCCTCCATAGAACCTATAGAACCATAAAAGTTACTCAGCTGATGCAGAAACATATTTAAGTTACCCTGCCCCTTACCCCAGCTCCTGAGCAGGGGTAGTCTACAGTAGTAGTCTATTTCAATAGGTATCGGTGCACATCGGGTAGAAGTGGGAGTGCTTAACAATTAGAGATCCAACTCCAAAATATGCATAAAATGTAATTCAAGAACTCCGATACGCAAAATAGAGTTTTATTAGGACATTCGGCCAAAATTCATGCATAAATGTTTTCGGCTGGTGTAACAGCCTTTATCAAACACATAGGCCAGTAAGGAATGAAGAGAGCTGCAGAGTGGTGGCACCATAGCCCCAGGAGTACAGCCATACTATTCCCAGGCGCCACCACTCTGCATCTCTCTTCATTCTTTACTGGCCTATGTGTTTGATAAAGGCTGTTACACCAGTCTAGTAGTCTAGTTCTGCTGTATGGTATTACCCATTTATAATTCTTTATACATATTTGAAATGTATAGTTGTTTTTTGACTCTGTTACTGATCTACATTGTATGATTGTTTCTGACCGAAAAATACATGCTGCCACAGCCTACCCTGACCTCAGCCTGTCCTTAACCATTCTTCTGCCCATCCTCTATTTGTTACACACAATGGTGTCTCTTGGTCCTTTGGCCAGTTGCTATTCACACCAGGACCATCTCCATAAGTAATGATCTTTTGGATCTCCCCACATCAGATCCCTGTATAGGGGTGAAAGGTTGAAGATCAGGAATGTTCAGGGATGCTAGAGGTGACCCCAAATCAAACCAGGTATACAGCACAGTGGGTTCACAGCCACTAGTCTTAATAAAATTCTCAGATATACACACATAGATATCAAATGCCACCTAAAATAGGGTACTATAAGTAAAACAGCTTTAATTGTTGCTATCCTAGACACCCTACAATTACCTGTTCTAGAACTATGCCACCAAAGCACCAAATTCTTAACACACTGACCAAACTATAAATTTTAAGTCCTATAAGTGGTATAACCTACTTTGATTTGTGTAGCTTTAAGAAATATTAATTTGTTTAAGGCCGTTCCATACTTGCGAGTGTGATGCGATGAACTCACATCACACTCGCAATGCGTGCTACGGGGATCTCCTGGCCCAAACGCTGCAAACTGGAACTGAACTGACATCCTGAGTTCAGTTCCGGTTTGCAGCGTTTGGGTTGGGAGATCCAGGCAGCATGCGTTGCGAGTGTGATGTGAGTTCATCGCATCACACATGCAAGTGTGGAACGGGCCTTATACTCACTCACATACTTTTTATTTATAAATAATAGCTATGCTTACACCCCACGCTTGGCACCTTGAATATACTTATGGATGTATGAATGGAACATATTGCAAGTTAATGTCTTTCCATTTCATAACTGCATGTACTAGTTACATGTAAAAGTGAGTTTCCCCAGCTGTTTCAATACCATTTGTTTCTCAAGCAGAGATCTGGAAACTGGAGACCTGCGCTATAATTAGCCTCTGAGTCCTGATAAGATTAGACTAGAAAATTAGCAATGCTTTCTGTGTCATAGGCCATAGCAATACGGTAACGGATAAAATTATCATAAAATTAAACAGAATTGTTGATTGTACAGCATGAATTATTATAAGATACAGAAGTGAAACTTGATTATTCTGTAAGTAAGCAAACATACATGAAGATTTGCTTTGCTCTTATAGTAGAGCAAGGTGACAATTAAATAAAGTATCCTATTTCTTAGCATCTTGCATTAGAAGACAATTACAGTATAACATTGCAGTAACGTGCATTGAACCTAAGTATCTGCCTACATGGAAATTAAATTAAAGATTCATCTCTTTGAGTATTACAGGGTGATATCCATTTTTGTAGAACACTCATCTTCAAAAAGATATTATGGTTCTTTTGCAAATGGAAAATAATAGCACAATCAGTTTTTCTTAATACCAGTAATTGTGGGTCATGAACTGGCAATGGGCTCATATCAAGGTAGGGACAATATTAAGAGATCATAAAGCCTACAAATCACAGTCAACATCTGAAATTGTGAACAGCATTAACACTGTCACTTCCCCAATGGTCTGATGCAGCTATGAAAGTAAAGGGAGCTCTGGTTGTCCAAACTAGATGGTGGGTGCTCTTGCTGTGTGGTCCCAGCGTGGCTATGCCTCGGGCTATTAAACAGGCTATACATTTCTGGTGCATTTTTGGAGTTTTCAATACCTTTGTTGAGTAGTAAATTCAAACTTTTACTTAAAGGGATAGTCCCAATGTTGCATTGTTCCTACTAATCTCCATCCATATGCCCTGCAATACATACAGGGGTCACATGTTGTAAATACAGGCATCAACATTGCCTTAAATAAATGAGATATGAATAGAAAACTCCAGCAAGGAACACCAAAGTAGCACAACTAGAGCAGTTAGGGAATTACCTAGATTAAAGAGGACCTGTCAACCTGTATAAACCCTCTAGGAGCTGCTTACTAAAGTAAGCAGCTCCCTAGCCCTACCCCAGGTGTAGCAGTGTTATACTGCTAGCTTTATTGGAACTTTCTGATAAAACTAGCAGACCCTGCACTACATTGTGCCGCGAACACCGGACCAAGCTTATACTGGCTCAGCATATTCATAAGGGGGCGGTATGAGGCGCTTCCCTCTCCTCTTCTTCTCCCCCAGACCAACCCTCCCACACTATAGGCCGGCGTTGACTGCCAGGCTTCAAGCAGCAGTCACCACCTCCTTGTACCTCCCCCTCATAAATATGCCGGACTGCTGTCAGCTTGGTTCGGGGTTCCCAGATCTATTTAGTGCAGTGTTTGCTAGCTTTATTGATATGTGCCAATAAAGCTAGCAGTTTAACGCTGCTATTACTGGGGCTGGGCTAGGGATCTGCTTACTTTGGTAAGCAGTTCCTAGAGGGTTTATACAGGGTGGCCTGTCCTCTTTAAGTTATTTTTTATTGTTAGGGTAACTGGCACTAAAAGGTTTCTTTTTGAAAAGGCATGTACAACCTATAAATAAAAACTGTTCTCATTGGTTGATTTGCTTCTGTGCAACCTTAAGTTTTATGAGAAGTTTCATACAAAGCTACAGACTTAAATAAAAACGTTGGCATTTTCCTGTACTGGTCATTCCCCAATGAGTTATTTGGAGAGATGATCCTAGAGAAAATTTAAAGGGTAACACCTGAGACAATAGTGAGTTCTCCCAGTAGGATTTAGTGTTTAGTTGACCAAACCCCCCAAAAAAATTCATATTGGGTTCAGTCAGCAATTTTTTTAAATTACTGATAGGTACAGTAATTGTGGCTTGGGGACCATGAACCCAAAATTCCACCAAAAGTCCAGGTTTGCCGTTCAGGCTCACCAACAACCCCCAGCATTTGAAGACCAGCATTTTCTCTGGGATGGTCGTTCCCCAATGAGTCACGGGGAGCACTGATCATAAGGAAATTTTAAAGGGTAATACCTGCGACAATAGCAAATGTAACCCGGGGGTTGAGTGTTTGTACCCAAACTTGAACCAAACTTTCAGGATGGGTTCAGCCAAACTCAGTGAGATGAAACCATATTCCTATTGATTAGACCATGTAACTCAAATACAAAAATGACAGGAAAACAACTGATTAATTTGATATATGTGTCTTCCATTTTCAGGTTAAAGGAAAGAGAAGCAGATCATAACATATCTCAAGATGCAAAACACCTCAACATATCAGATTGAAGTTTCTTGCTCCAAAGCAGGAAGACACAGTTACATATTTATTGCCGTCCCAATAATATACAGTACAATATTTATCATTGGAGTCTTTGGAAATAGCCTTGTTGTCATTGTGATCTACTGTTATATCAAGATGAAGACGGTGGCCAGCATTTTTTTAATGAATTTAGCAATTGCTGATTTGTGTTTTGTGATCACGTTACCATTATGGGCGGCATACACCGCCATGCACTATAACTGGCCTTTTGGTAACTTCTTGTGTAAACTTTCTGCAGCAGCAATTACCTTTAATCTATACACCTCTGTATTTCTACTTACATGCCTCAGCATTGACCGCTATATTGCCATTGTCCATCCAATGATTTCTCGTATCCGCAGAACAATAATGGTTGGTAAGATCATCTGTATTTCTATATGGATCATTGCCTGTCTGGCAAGCCTACCTACTTTCATCTATCGCACAGTAGTGCCGCTCACGAACAACATAACAGTATGTGCATTCTACTACCCATCCAACTCCTCCCAAACCGTTTTGATTGGTATGAACATAACTAAGAACGTTCTTGGATTTTTTGTTCCCTTCCTGATTATCTTAACAAGCTACACCTTAATTGGTAGAACATTGATGGCCACGTTCCATGGTCAAAGGGGTAAGACTAGAAATGATGATATCTTCAAGATGATTGTGGCCATAGTTCTGGTGTTCTTCTTCTGTTGGCTTCCACATCAAGTTTTTACCTTTTTGGATATTTTGATTCAGCTGGATGTAATAAACAACTGTCACTTTGAAGATATTGTGGACACGGGAATGCCCATCACTATTTGTATCGCCTACTTTAACAGCTGTTTGAACCCTTTCTTGTATGGGTTTTTTGGAAAAAACTTCAGGAAACATTTCCTGCAACTTTTGAAAAACATACCACCAAAACTTAGGAACCATGCGAGTCTCAACACAAAGATGAGTACACTTTCTTATCGTCCATCAGACCAGCACAATGCCTCGGCCAAAAACTCATCTCACTTGAGCGAACATGAAGAACTACACATCGGAAACACTTAGAATGGTAAATCCTACAATTTATGGAAAAAGAGTCAGCACAATTGGCTACCAAGGCTTGACATGAAAGTTCAGTTGTGTTGATTCTATGAATGCTCCAGACCAGTATCATGCCTACCAAAAATACTGTACAGAATGAAGTCAACTCTACTGTATAAAGAGAATGTACAATTTAGAATATTGGTGTTTATAGAAGGGGAAAGTCCTTAAAGAACTTGGAAACCTGCACCATCAACACATCACAGTCAATAGGGGAGATAGATGAATGGATATTCTAAAAATCATCAATGACTTTACCTCATTTTCTGCAAGATATGTTTTCATAACATAGCAATTTAGTTTTTATGTAGTCAAAATTTACATGGTTTAGTGTACAGAATCTTTATTATTTCATATTCATGTTTATATTGTGGGTAAATAAGAAGCCAGTGTCACAAAATGTACAATGTTTTTAGCATAGAATAACAAGGTAACATCTATATGTCTTTATACAGTTTGCTATCAGATAACAATGCTTTGTATTTGAATGCTTCATATTTATTTATTTATTTAATTAAAGGGAACTTGTCACGTTGACCATTCGCTTTGATCTACAGGCAGCAGATTTAGAATCATTTGTATTGTGAACTTAGAGCCCTGAGAGTGTTGTAGTATAACTATAGGTCTCTGTAGATTATACCCTCCCCGCAATGGTATAAGAGTAGTAGAGTTTTATTTAAATACACATGCCAATATGTTGCTATGTTGTTCCATATTCACAGCAAAAAGGATTACATGTTCTCTTCAAGAGAATACAAGACACTTACTGTGACAAAGATGTGGTCCAAGATTAGCAAAAAGTGATTAGCTGCAATATATATATATATATACAGATAATAAGTGGAAAGTCACAAGACACTTTTATTTTTAAAGGGAAGATGATGTATATAATGTTTTTCCGAATTGAAGGGGGTCACATAAAATCTCAAAAAAGCTGCAATATCAAATGCAACAATAAGGTTTGAAAAATCTAAAAGTTATCAACACAGGACAGGGATTCTTCAGCGTTTCTCATGTGGTTTTATAACAAAAAGGTCAAGCACACTCAGCTCTGTGTTCAACATCATTGACATTACATTGTACACATGAAATAGTTGGGCATTAAGGGGAATGTTCCTAGTTATTGTTGTAACACACTGGCTCAGAATAAGCAAAAGTAGTGCAATCTACACTAATTGCAGAGAGTTTGCCTCACTAATGTGCAGGATGCACCAGATTATTGAACACTGGCGGATGTTCTTGTGAGCCGCCATTGTGATTATTACCCCAGCTCTACGCCATTGATGCCAGATCCACATCAAGGGGTGCAAAGGGGGCCACACCGGCTGCGGAGTTGATATGTCTCGCACCTGCGCACTAGCTAGACCTCCCACATGTTTGCAACTAGCAGCCAGTGTACTTTTGGCCACTGAGACAGTGACCCCCTGGATACATGAGCAGGCCCACGCCTCTTGTATTTGGGGCACTAGCACCAACATATGATATCTCCCCATAGACTGAAAGTAAGGTCCACTCACTTGATAGTTGATTCTGTAGTCAGATTTGTAGTTTCTTCTTTTGCTTCTGACATAAAAGGGTGTACTAGGACATTTGACTCACAATGTATAAATATATAGTCATTTCAGACAACACTTTTAGTACTTTACGTATTATCTCTATATATTAAACATTAAACTTTGTTTGCAGCTTGTAATGTAAGTTATCATGAAGTCAAACCTCTTACAAATGAAGGTTGAGAAAATGAAGTAAATGAATTTTTAGAAAACTCTTGGTACAGAAGAGGGTGATGACTTATGGCAGCTATGAGGGTCTCTGTGCTGTCAGCACCGTGGCCACCCCGCTTTGATCTGCAGGGCTCAGCTATGTCAAACAGACAGTTGCTAGGGATACACTACCTAATACCATAACATGTAATACCCCTGCGAGGCAGAATGTCTCCCCAGGAACCACACACTGCAACACAGAATCTCTCACATGCCGATATACCTACAGAGTTCCCTACTAGTTTTTCTCTTTTGTCTGGGGTGTTCATTTACATAACCATTGTGGAGCACATTTTTAGACCCCTGTGTCATTCCTAATATATTTATAAATAAACGTACAACTGGAAGTTTCCCAATCTTTGCAGGAAAGAAGAAATTCTAACCTCCAGTTATCAATTTCTTCATATATTTTGAGTACAAATAAGAACAGCACAGAGTTTTGAGTTAAGTTGATCCAATTTTTTATTGTATAAAAAATACAAGTTTTTTTTTTCCAAAACAAGAATGTAATTTTTAATAAGCAGAGGCTAAAACAGAGCACATGTTACAACCTGCTACAACTGCAAGGGATACATCCTGTGTGAATCCATATATCATGTAGGAAGGCACACAGCTTGATGTATAGGATCCCTTGTCACCATATAAGGAGACCTTTATCATATGCAATACATTATAGTACAATTTTTGCATTGGGGCTTAGCAGCTTTATACATTTGCATTACCAAAATTGTGGATTAATAAATATGAGCCCAAAACCATAGAACCTTTTAGGATCAGGCATGCAGTAGGGTAGTCCACCATTTTACCCATGGGTTTCAAGCCAAAATATATAAATTAGCTGATAGCAGACACTTGAAAGCAATAACAATCAGGCCTGGAAAGGATGCTTTCACATAAATCACTAGTTTAGTGGGCTGTATGCACCCATTTGGCACCAATAGATAGAAAAAAAGGCAAATAAAAAACACTGCATGAAGAGTGTGGGTTCCAAACCCTGTACAGTGTAGAACTTTCTTATAATACAGTGGACTCCAGATCCCCTTTTTTTGTGCAGTAATGGGGTTGAATCTTACCGCTGAATACCTCTGGGGCATTCAACCATTCATGTGGTAGTGTTTTCTACCATTAATCAGAGAGTTTTTTTCTGTAAAATATTGAAAATACTGTACTACTACTTTACACAATTTTATTATTTGTGATCACGTAAGAAAAATAAGGGGCCTTTTTTTATAATACTCAGTATTTTATTGAAAGGGGATTTTCATTCTAAAAATATTGACGGCCTATTCATAATGTTAAGTCACGATTGTGAGATTGTGGGGAGGGACATCTACCACTCTTAGGCAGGGCTTACAAGTCATTCTTGGTATACGCTCAGCGTAATGTATACGCTCAGCGTACCCATGGACATATACAGGCAGAAGGAGGCATAGTTGTTGGAAAGATGGAAAGACATAGCAAGCACATAATACGCTCAGCATAGGCAATCGAAGTCTATGGTGAGTGGATGTAATGTATTGTATCCCTTCCACAAGCTTCACTGAGTGCATACGTCGCTCAGCAGGGTGAAGGATGCCGGTGATGTAAATGCCCATATAAGGACACTGGGGATACACCCTGTATATCAGCAGCAGCCAATCACCAGATGTTGATGTTGTGCACTCCATCCCCTGCATTTAGGGCGATGGAGGAGTCACCGAGCGACATATGCTGATACAGCGGGATAAGCCTGGGCCATATGTTGTAATGACACGTTGGGAAGCCGTTTGATGTGTCCTTACACCGTGGAAAAAAAACAATGTGTGAACCCAGACTTAGCTGTTTGCACCTTCTTTAAGAGGGCATCTCTATCTGGTGTGTAGTGGTTGTACTGAGATCCTCCAGCTCACAACCCATTGAAATGAATAGGGGCTGAGTGGTAATAAGTCTGCAAGGCTGCTACGCATTGTCTGCTTCTGGCTCAATACATTGTGAAGCTGACAGAGCCAGATGCCCCGCAGACCTGATCAGTAGTGCAAACCAATGGATAAAACCTTTATATTTTTAGCACTTTATTCCTGAGTTATATTAACAAAAGAAATATCTTTTATTACACATAGATTGGTAATCTCTAAGCACAGCACATTATATTTTATTTTGATAAATTTTCTTTTAGATTTATATATTAATGTTGTCATAAATGTAGCAGTTTGATAAAGTATAATAAAGGCCACGCCCACCCCCGTTCCGCCAGATACATCTAGAGGCTTAGGCTGCCCGGCAAAAATACGTCAGGTCGCACCTAGCAAAGTTTTGCTGAGAAACCTCCAAACTGATTTTAGCAGGTTTTCTGAAACTACACAAACACGTACCTGGCGTGGAGGTTTTGTAGTCACAAATATAATCAAAATTTCTTGCAGTGCCCAAGAAACTGTGATTATTTCATTGCTTTTACTCCGAAATCTGGCACAGAAGTGCTAAAAAATCTTCTCCATAGTGTATTTTATTTTACAGTTTTCTTATGGTGACAGGCCGCTGAAAGTTTCCTTTGAAATGTTTTCGTCATTCTTCTCCATTGTAACTGCATCATGTAACAGATAAATTCGAAGTATGAGTAGGGTATTTACACACTTTAGTCATATACTTTAGTAATGTGTGTGTGTGTCTATGATGTAACTTTTTTAATGCCACATTCCGGACTCTAGTACAGGACATTTAGAGGTTGCAGCAATATGTGGTTCATCTTGTTAGAGAGGAGTTATTAGATGTACAATGGCTCATCCTCTCTTCTTATAGTGAAAAGAAAAGACCCCCAACGCCATATCTAACACTTAAAGAGCATAAATATAATAATGCTTTCCCTCTGGGTCAGCTACATTTGCAGATAGTGGGGCACATTTACTTACCTGTCCTGACACATTCCTAGAAAGTGCATTGTCCGCCTGGAATACACTCTGCCGCGATTCACTAAGAGACCCAATATCCTGCATGTGTCGCTTCCCTGCTCAGATCCGACGGAGTTTACCTTCTTTTTCCTGGTGCATGTAAGTGCTTGATCTTGCAACACGATTTGAAAGTTAAATCCCATGCTCAGTCCGAATCAGTAGGATGGTCCAATAGCCCGCCCCCCGATATCTGTCGCATGAAAGCCAGCGCAGCTGTGTCACAGTCCGATCGCGTGCGACATATCTACAGTTAAATACCTATCAAAGCGACGCAAATCCTGAAAACGTCGGAAAACCATACTAAAGTGCGTCGTCAGACCCTTAGTAAATAAGTCCCAGTATATTTAAACTCTACAGACCCCCAACTGCCCTTGCCCATATCTCTGGGTCTATAACACCTAGAACCATGGTTCTGATGCCCCTTTGAAGATGGGAAATTCATCTTTAAACTCAGTGGTTTGGGTGCTACAGAATCTAAGATCCAAATTAATGGCTTAATGAGCCAAGACATATTGCATATAACCTTGGCTGCTGAACAGCCACCATGTTAAAAAGTATGAGATCCATCCTTGGGAGAGAAAAGTGAATTGCATCATTATTACTCAGTCAGCCATTGACACGCAGGAAACATTTATGGGGATGGGGAAGTGGGAGGTGGTTTGCTAATCACCGTCTAATGGTAGAGCTTAATTTTGTTGAATGTAAAGTAATTGTATTTAACACTTTTGGTACATTGGATGAGTGATGTGTTAGACACTTTTTGAAGTATTGTGAGTGCTAGACCCTATCCTGAAAGCAGTGTAAAAAATTTGCTGCATTTGTTACATTGTGTATATGGATGGAGAATCCAGGCATAAAACAACGTTTATAATGCTTCAGATACAAGTTAGAGGTCACACATTTATAGAGTATATCTCATAGTCAACATTGTGCCCATAGGGAATATTACACCTGTTTGGTGGATATTTTTGTTCATTTTATATTTCTGCTCTTAGAATATCTTGAATGTTGTATATAGTGTCACACCTTGATCTTTATAATGAGTTATTGGATATACATATATTTTTATGTATGGTTCATAGTATTGTTTTCGTGTTGGACAAATGATTTAGCTGTTGTGTTTTCTGTGAAAAAAGTATTTTGAGAGTATATGTTATTTACAGTGTTTTAATAAAATAACTTTTAAAACTTGACATGTTTTTCCATTATTTAGTAAGCAGCGTGAGCTATTACAGTATATAAGAATGAACTACAACTATACTACATCTTTCTTACATGTGTCCTTTAAGACCAATTACAGGGTAACAATAATTACTTGGGCCTAAACAGTTGCCAGATTGAGAACCAAGTAAATTATAGAAAATGTGAGTGACACCACAACCAAGTGTTCCTGGGGTAATCACTGTGGTTTATGGACTGGGGGGATGCCTTGCCTCCTGTCCATTTATCTATAAAGAAAAATTGTCACCAAAATAGTTTGCACATGAGCTGAAAAGAGTCACCTCTTGCCTGAGACATGTAACTTCACCCGCAACTATATTTAGCTCTATAAAACCATGCTTTGTAATCATATTAGAATAATAAGAATTTCAGGGGAGATTTATCATGCTCCTGCGCTCCTACATATGATATTGGCCCCACCAGGGGCGTCGCTAGGTCAAAAGCCTCAGATCTTTTGGCCAGAGCCCTGGATCTCCCTGGATCAGAAGGTCACTGGTCCCGCTGTCCGGGGAGCTTTTTCCACTATCATCCGAGACGGGTAGTGTAATGGTGCACGGAGCACTACATGGAGCAGGAGATGAGGAGCAGTACTACACGGAGCAGGAGACACGATAATGTGATTATATCGCATCTCCTGCTTCATGCAGTTCAGTACAGTAGCAGGAAAAAAACTGAGACGTTATGTGATGATGTCACTGCTGATCGTCCTGCACAGAAGACAGAGGATAAGAAGAGAAGACAGAGGTGAATATTAGTGAGGGGTCATTATTAGACCGGGGGGGGCATTATTGTAGATTGTGGTTAACACTGTGGTCTGCGGGGAATTACTATTTATTTGGATTGTGCACAATAATGCAGGCATTACTGTGGAGTATGGGGGCATCACTGAGGACTATGGACTTATTTAGTGGGAAGGCACTTTAAGGCAGGGGTTCCTTTCAGTGGAAAATGTTAGGACAGGAGCCACAATCGAGGTAGGGGAATTATGAGAAAGGAGAAGCCAGTTGGGGAGGGGGCCACAATTATGGGGCGTAAAGTGTAGGGTCTTTGAGGGGACATTCTTTAGCGTTAGGGGGTCACAGTGAGTGGGAATTAGTGGGGTATACAGGGTTTAAGTGGGTAGTATTATAGGATGTCAGGCCACATTTATGTAACATTTATTGGGTGCGTGGCACAATGGGTGGCATTATTAAATGCAAGTGACACAAGAGAGAGGGGTGATGTAATGTATGGGACCATATACTAGGACGGGTAATTAGAGGGTTCATTAGAAAATGTGGTGACCACAATAATGGGTATATTACAAAGTATGGGGACCACAATGGAGACAATGTACAGTGTCTAAACGTGAATGTGGAGTCTAATGCTCGTGGGTCATTACCAAGTTTGAGAGCCAAAATCAGGACAGTATACTGCTACAATGTCCCATTATAAATTGTGCGGGCCACACTGGGGATCGGGGGTGTTATACAGCGCTGGTATCGGAAAGAGGGCTTTTTACGATGTAGGGCCTGGAATTGGGGGAATTTTACTGCGTGTTATACTAGGAAGCATTCTTTGTATACTGATTATATTTTTAGTGGTACATAAAATACTGTTACAGTGTTTTAGGGGCAGAAGCAGGATGACACTGTGGAGGACCAAGATGTAGGGACAAGAAAAAATTGAATAACATCAGATGTGTTTGTGGTAAACCACACAGGGACAGCATGTTGCTGAAAGTGGAGACATGGGTATGCGGGGCCTAATGGAGAAAATAGAGAACAGGTACAATGCGAGGACATGTCACCCACATTCAGTGAATGGAATAAGTAGGGATTTCACCTGTGTTTCCTTTAACTGTAAAGGAACAGTTATTGTTGGTGCAAGAACATGTAAGGGGGTTAATGTACAGAAGTGGACACTTCAAAAATTTGGTGCATATGCATTGGGGCCCGTGCCCTGTATCTTTTGCTACCCTAGCAATGCCCTTGGGACACTCCCTTCCCCTGCGACCTGGCAGATAAATAATCAAGAGTCTTAGGTCAAACTAGAAAAAAACTCATTGTTATTAGTCACAAAATTGAGCTTAAATTGTCTGGTTTTATGATTCACAAAATGTTATGGCCTCTCTAAAGTATGCAGAGTTATATCTAAGATGGGCGCCACATGATCCTTTAGTTCTCAGTAATAGCTCCTCCTTCTTATGCTCTACTTCCAGTGATGATGTAACAGACTGTCCTACTCTGTTACCATAGTAATGATGTGTAACTGCCATCACTGCACATTACCTCACTGAGATGTGTCTCACCACAACACTAGCCATATTGGATGCACTGCAACCAACCGACTACAGCCAAACATAGTGATGATCACATGACCGGCCCAGGCAGGTGCAGGACATGTGATGTGGACATGTGATCAGCGGCCATCTTCTGTCCTGTGTCTGCTCTGTGGGGAGAAAAGCAACAGAATGATTAAAGGGCCAGAAGTATTTTTATTCTTCATTACATTGTATGTGCACAGTATTTTTCTGCTAAGGGGAGCAAGATTTTCAACAACAACTAATTACATATTAGCTTATATTTTAAGGATCCATTTGTATATGAATTATGCTGATTCCTGGAATACCTTAGTGTGAAAATGTTCTGAACATAACAAAGTAAAGAAGGATTTCCTGAATAAATTGAACAAATCAACAGCAAAAATAATGACTTCAAATAATCCACTCCTAATAATCGATCCCTGCTGTGTCCACTTCCAGTGATAACTCTTGGCCATGCATCATTATTCTTTGCAGAAAAAAATGTATCCCTAAGTGACACCACTAATTCACGAGCAATTACTTACCAGTAACATTTGGAAATTTGTCTGGCTATTTACCTAGTACTAATAAATAAATATTTTATTATATTCTTCCATTAAGACAAGTTTTAAAATGTCTTAGATGGCAAATTATATTATATCTTGATTATATCTTGATATATTAACCATCATGTTCCATGAGGCCAAAAGAAGGATCAGCTGTGCTATTGTAATATATTGCTTGCTCTGTGATTCCTAATCACTGGCGATACTCATCTGGTCCCTCTATGTCCCTCAATGTGGAAAAATAAGATAATGCTGATCTGTTGCTGAAGGAGTTGTCGGGAGAGGCTGCTAAAACTCGTGAAAATCAGGTTTGGGAGCAATGGCTTCTTTTTCGGAACGCTCTGTGATTTCCAGACCTGGCATTCCCCATGGCATTCTCACTTCGCAAAATAACAGTAGCAAATGTAATCACAAGCAAAGTATAATAGTGCACCTGTTACACCTGTGTCAGCAGGAGGTATGCCGTAATTTTATGTGATCAGAAATCACAACATGCCTTCATGAAGGCATGGAGAGGAGTAGAAGTCCACAGAGGTATGCTGTAATTTCATGTGATCAGATACATACATGGGGTAGATTATGCAATTGATAGTGGGTTAAGTACCTTAGACGACATCACCCTGGTCACATGACATGAAGTGCTGAATAGTGAGAAAAAGCATGGTGCATGAGGAGGAGCAGATACACTCGGCCATACGGGACATGCCCCTTCCAACTCCCTGCTAGATCTGGCTGTATGCCAGGTAAGAGCACAAAGTTTATTTATGGGGATGTGAATAATTTTTTTTTTAGCTAAAAGAAGGGTGGCATTTAGTTAATAGAGCACTATATGAACCCTTCACCAGCTGTATTTGTAAAAAATGTGGTGACAGCTTCCCTTTAAAGGAAATATACCATCCAAATGAATCCTGATAAACCAGGGGAACTTCCTCATAGATTGTTATCCATGGCCTCCTTTCTTCTAAAATCAAAGTTTAAAATTATACTAAGGAGCCACAAGTGTTCTGGAGTCATTATCAGAAACCCTTCGTGCTCTGTCTTCACAGGCTGTTACAGTGTACAGGAGCACTCCCCTCTCCAACTATGAGAAATAACAACAGGAAGATGGAGGGGGAAGAGTGACAGTGTAACAGCTACAGCACAGGGGGGCTCTGGTAAGGCCCCCAAAGCCCTTCTGGCTCATTAGCACAATTTTAGCACAATCCTGGAAGGAGTCTATGTATAACAAATATATGAAGATTACCAGTCACAGTGCCGGGATCTATGTGTCCCTAGTTTATCATGCTTGATTTCAATGTTAGGTTTCCTTTAAGATAGCAGCAGGATCGGTACCGGGTTGCAACTGTACATTGTTTGGTACATTCATAACAGCTTTCGGTTAGTCAATAGGGCAGGAGAGGTTTTCAGCACATAAAAATCCTAAACCATGAAATTCGGGGATTGTTCTCACTGGATAAGCAACATTCCCTTGGGAATGGCAGGATTTTTAATAAACATAATTGGCTTAAGCAGAACATTTTCAGTATTTTTAAATATATTCTGAGAAAGTGTGGAAGAGGAAATAAGTCTTTCATGATTTATGTGTTTTGCAGATTGGATAACTGGTGTATTTTGGATTATTTTTATGTCTTTTTTGAGTGTTTGCTTGTTGTTTTTATTTCCAAAATGAAACAATTCCAAAGACATGAATAGTGGAGAGTAATGACAAAGTTCTTTGTAAGAAATCTTATTAAAATGTGTCTTTACTTTTGCAAAGACAGCTGATAAATTCAAAGAAAATACTTGGAAATGTTAAGTTATGAACCCAGTGCAACAAATGCATAAGATCATTTTATGGCATTTGAGCCCTAAATAAAATTATAAGGCCCCTGGGAGCAGCAAGAACATAGAGGCTAAGGAACAAGCATGTGGAGCTTTTCTAGTTAGCAGAATAAAAACCTATCACAGAATTGAAGTTTAATTGATTTCTCTGATCTTCTTAATTAATTCTAAGAATTCAGTTCTTCCTCTAAAGATCTCAACATGCGGAAAGTCCAACAAAGCAATGATCATTACTTGTAAGTACTAAACATTACTGTGATAAACCAGAGATATTATATATATGTTTTTTTTTTCCAGTTTAAATCATCTACTCAGTCGTTTTCCAATTTTAACCTCTTACAAGTAAAAGTCTTCTAAATAAACTAGTAATCCTTTAAGAATAGCAAAAGTAGTCTTTAGTAACTTTATTCATGTGGGAAAGTCTAAATCTAACTAATAAATCTGAGTTAAGCAGTGAATGACAGCATGAGCACATTGTAACATTAGCCTGTGTTGTTGACTATACTTGGTGTTACAAGAATACCGAGCCTCTCAACAAGCTTTGCATAGATCAATATACCAGGGTATGTATGACGAATAATTCTGTCTCTGGTCTTTGGGGGATTTATCATTCTTGTTCACTTAAAAAACAGGCGTACCAGCTGTAATTTAGTTGCAATTCTCGATGCAAGTTCGGGTTGTTCCTGTCCGGTGCCAGTGAAATGCCTATACTGCTTGTTGTGAAGTGCCCTGGTGGCACAGAGCTGCAATGCACTCCCGCCCACATGGATTTATCAGGAGGCCCAAACCTCCTAGCATTCACATGTCATGTGATCACCAGGATGAATAGAGGGAGCTGACCCATGATCGAGAGCTATGTATGAGAAATGTAGAAGATATAAGTGGTAGATACTGCTTCTATCTTCTCTTCAAGGTCCACTGCAGCTATCATGAGCTAACATTTACCCATCTCAGCAGGAGTATCACAGAAAACTTCAATGACATATGGTCCAGTTTTCAGCTAAAGCCAAAATTCAATCTCCTTACTAGAACACTGTAGTATCACTATTACCTGACCTTCTGGGAACCACCCACTGTTAAAATACAGACACAGACCTCCTCCCCTAAATGGATTAAAACCTTGTATAGAAATTACTGCATCAATGACATTATATTGTAGACTAGACTATTGAAATCATTGAGATCACTGGCCAAACCTAAGCCATACCTCTAAATTACTGACCAGGTGGAAACTAAAACCAGACCCCAAACCAGTCGTTTTATGTCTCACTTCTACAGTGCTGACTAGCTGAAGTTCCTAAAACAAGCAAGTGTCAGTATATTATATGAGATGTCCAAAAAAGTGGGATTTGTCAGAACCTCTACTGATGTAACCCCAAAAATCACTTAGGGAGAGTATAAAGAATACAAATAGTGATTAAAGGATACAATAAGTGAGCGTATGAGAACCGGCCTGGAGTATCCTCCTGTGTGAAGTAAATAGTTATATAGAGGACTCACCTAGCAGTTTGTTCAATGACTCAAAGATCGCAGATGGGCCAACTATGTAGCTCCTTAGGAAAACACCAGAGATGGTTCACGCCAAAATATGGGACCGTCTGTAAAGTCAATTATAGTGTAGTACGTAGAGTGAATAGCGAAATAGAAAGGTGATAGATGATTGTCCGTGTGGGCTTGGGTCTTGATGACTTTTGAGTCATAGAAAGTCCCTACAATAGCCCTGTTTTAAAAAAGTCTATCACACCCTTAAAGCCTGGCTTCGGCACTGTGGTCCTATTCAACCACAGTCCCGACTGCAACCTGACCCTGCAATAACTGGCCCTGTTGTAGACCTATTCAGCAAGTATAGTCAGGTTTTAGTCCTTTTGCGTCATAGAAATGTCACAAATAGGGTATAAATTCCAACTCCTGTGTCATAAATGTATGTCAAAGATGCGGCATGAATCCCAAATCCCGACAAGGCTTGTTTCGCCCTATTGGGCTCGTCAGGGGATCGCTGGGTTCATAGTACCCTTATCCCTGTAGAGGATAACAAGAGAGTAAGGCGTGGTAGCCAGGCAAGCTGAGAATGGCTGAGGGAGTGCGAGATAAACTTCCAGTGTCAGTCCTGATGTTGGCCAGTCTTCGCACCTCCCAAGCACTAAGCTTCACACAAAGCATTTTTATGTTGCCAATGTGATGGCGTTGTGTTCAGTAGTACATACAACCTTCTGATGCTTGTGTAGTGTGCCGCACAACCCTGAAAATATGGGCCCTAGAGTAACACTATGGGATAGTAGTCAATTAATAGTTGCTATTGTTTTAGGATAAAAAAAATCTCATGCTATCTCATATAATTCAAATGCAAGTCCTGTTGTGTAAGTCTATATAAAGATATAGTTGTATTCAAGTTTCCATGTTTTATTTTCTCTGTGGATCTTTGCTTCAAATTTTCCATTCTAATAGTCAACTTAAACCTTGTAACTTTGTTTTTCACTTTTAATGATGTGCGTTGAATTGTTCCTGTGAGAAAAATGTAAGCGGACAGTTTTGGTTACGGAACATCTCTGAAGCAACCAGGGTGAGCCACTATTCATCCGGTACTGTACAAGCCGCTGCTGCTATCACAAAGAAAATATGACAATGACGTTACAAATGTCACTGCTTGCCAGTCTGGGGACTGCTTTCATGTAATGGAGACGCACTGTGAGTCTTTTATTAGCCTGTTGTAGTCGTAATAGACAAAATGCTGCAAGATCACCCAAAATAAATATTGCAAAGGGAAGTTTAATTTTTTTTAGGTAATTACATAAACCATGTGATCTTCAAATTATGTTATGGGAACAAGTGCTGAGCAGTCGCGTCATCCATTACTTTCATGTGAACATTGCTTCTCTTGCTTATGAGCAGTTAGGTTACAGTGAAAGGACATTTTGAGAAAATGCAAAGATGGACAAAGATAAAGACCGAGAGATGATAATCATCTTTAGTTCTGGATTTAATACCTGTAGTACTAACTGTAGAGTTCAGTTATTTCATGTATTAGAATTTTCCTGATTGGGGCATATTTCTGAACTGTATTTTGCCCTTTAACCAGATGATCTACAACTATTAGGAGGCATTTAACAAGAGGCGCAGGTAGTAACTGTATTCAATAAATAAATACTGTAATTTCCCACACCACAAGCTACATGGATCACCTTCCCTCCGGTACCTCACCTTGTTCACTCTCCTCCTTTGAGCCAGCCATAAAGGAAGATGTATCCAGACTCCTGTCCTCAGCGACCCCATCACCTGGCATCTGATACAGGCCCTCTACCCAAGAGTTACTTCTCACCTCACAATAAAAGTTAACCTCTCTCTTTTTTGTGGTGTCTTTCCCTCTTCTTTCATAAATGCTGTTGTAACCCCACTACTAAAACACCCTCACTGGACCTGATCTACCTTTCATCTCCAACCTCCTGGAATGCCTAGTCTATTCTCACATAACCTATTCTCTCTGCTATCTAACTCCTTACAATCTGGCGCTATGCATTCTACTAAAACTGCACTTTCTAAAGCCCCCAATGATCTCCTCACTGCAAAATCCAAAGGTGACTATTCTTTCATCATTTTTTTGAAACTCTTTGCAACGTATCATACTGTGGACCACTGGGTCCTCCATAGGATGCTTCATTGGCCTGAAGGACACTGCACTCTCTTGGTTCTCTTCCTATCTATCTGACCACACTCTCAGTGTCTCCTTCTCTGGATCTCTCTCGCATCCTCAATCCCTTACTGTTGGAGTTCCTCAGATCTCAGTACTAGGTCTTCTCTCTCTTTTCCTTCCATACTGTCCACATTGGACAAACCATTGGTAGATGTGGTTTTTGGTACCATCTTTATGCTGATGATAAACAACTATATGCTTCTGCTTGTAACACTATCTCTGCATTTGTGCAGACCACTGGTGATTGTCTTTCTGCTATCTACAAGATCATGTCTTCTCTCTTACCAGTTCAATCCATAAGAAGTATACTGATCGACCCAGCCATTACTCCTCCTTTTTTGTCAATTTTGCTGTGTGAGGGCTTCTTTTTTTACCTGTAGATTTTATTTGAGCACATTTGGGTTTCAGAATTTTTTTTATCTCAATTAATTACATTTTTTGAGTCATAGGTGATTAAAAAGAAAACTCAGCTGCTGCCTGGTGCCTGACCGGATGCCATAGACCTCTATGGGCAGCCGTAATAAGGTAATGTATAGTGTCAGCTATGCTGCATATTGGTACATGTCACAGGAATTTTCACTGTTTGTGCTTCACAGACAACAGTTGCTACTCCAGATATATCATTCAACATCAGACATCTGGGACAGCATAAGACTGTCTAGTCTAGCAGTAGTCGAGAAACAAGTGTTAGCAAAAACATGTAGCGGATCCAGCTTCACACAACCACCCAGGGTCAGTAAAAACATAGCAATTTATTTCATATTCTTTAAAAATTCACAGAGGCAGATGAACATATAGGAGAACACAGACATACACAACGTAAATGCCTATGCGTTTCGGAAAAAATCCTTCATCCCGGCATATTGTGAGGCATGAACAGGTGATTCTTAAATAGCCCGCAACAGTGGTCATGTGATCATGTTAAAGGAACATTACATGTTTAAAAAGTTTTAATTGTTCGTGTGCCCGGTCATGTGTCAATAGGCAAAACGCACGATACAAGCATCAAACACTAAATAGAGAAAGCAAAAAATAGAAAATTTATCAAGGAAATTTACAATTGAAAAATCATATCATGTCTTTTATTAAGACCCAGTGGAAATCTAGTTTCTAATACAAAGATCCAGTAGGATACCCTTTCCTGTATCCTAGATAACGGAGTAAATTATGTTTCAAGAAAAGCTCCTACACTTGGCCAGTTGTTGTCACCAAGCTGGTTTTCTTCCAAAACACAAGATCCTTCAAATGGTTGAAAACGAAAGGCTCATATAAATGTGGTCACAATGGGGGTAATTTACTTAGGGCCAGATTTCCCGACGTCTTACCCGAATATTTCCAATTTGCGCTGATTTTTCCTTAATTGCCCCGGGTTTTTGGCGTACGCGATCGGATTGTGGCGTATCAGCGCCTGCATGCACGCGACGGAAATGGGGGGGGCATGGCCGACCGAAAACCCGTCGGATTCGTAGAAACCGCCACATTTTTAAAAAAAGTGTCGCTGGACACGCACTTACCTTCAATAGGAATAGGATCGTGAACTCCGGCGGACCTCGGCGGACTTCAGCGCAGCAGCGACACCTGGTGAACGTCGGAGGAACTGCCTTAGTGAATCGCCGGAAGACCCGAATCCACCACAGAGAACACGCCACTGGATCGCGAATGGATGCCATGATGAAGGATTTTTTCCGAAACGCGTCTGTGTTCTCCTATATGTTCATCTGCCTCTGTGAATTTTTAGAGAATATGAAATAAATTGCTATGTTTTTACTGACCCTGGATGGTTGTGTGAAGCTGGATCCGCTACATGTTTTTGCTTGTGCTGGACTGGGAACAAGACTGACTGAGATTTTGACAATTAAGACTGCCTTGTAATCTAACAGTGCTCTGTTCGACATTTGATAAATGTCCCCCAATGTTTACTCCTGAAAACTGGCATACAAGCTTTGATAAGGTCCCCATCTTTTAAACATCACTATTCTGAAACCCCTTCCCGCCGATGCCCTTTTTCGTTTTTTTGTTTTAATATTTACACTTTTTTATTTTTCCATGTACAGAGCTGTGTTATGGCTTATTTTCTGCGTAACAAATTACACTTCAAAATGGTGGCATTTAATATTCCATGCTGTGTACTGGGAAGCTGGAAAAAATTCCAAATGCAGTGAAATTGGTGAAAAAATCATTTGAGCCATATTCTTGTAGGCTTGGATTTTTACGGATTTCACTGTTTGCCCCTAAAGGACATGTCTACTTTATTCTTTGGGTCGGTACGATAACATGGATAGAAAATTTCTATAGGTTTTATAATGTTTTCATACATTTATGAAAATGAAAACCTGTACAAAAAACATTTTTTGATTTTGCCAGAGCTTTGGGGGTTTCATTTTTTGTGACTTTTGATGAAATTTTCAATGTTATCATTTTTAGGAAAGTACGACCTTTTGATCACTTTTTATAGAATGTTTTCTATTTTTTAAAATGCGGAAAAAAGTGCCATTTTCGACTTTGGGCGATATTTTCCGTTATGGGGTTAAACGCAGTAAAAAAAACGGATAGATTTGGCATTTTCGGATCCGGTGATAGCTAATGTGTTAATTATTTTTACTGTTTATTTATAATTCTATCAGTTCTAGGGAAAGGGGTTGATTAGAATTTTTTTATGTTTTTTTATTATAATTTTTTTTTTACTACATTATGGCAGTATATGGGGATTTTCCTCCTCATTCATTACAATGTGCTATTAGCAAATTGTAATCAAGGGGTTAAAACAAGACCCGAGGCTGTCATGGTGACGGATCGCCGCTCCCCAATGATGCCACGGGGAGTGACGATCCTTGGCAAGATGGCGGCGCCCATGCACCACCATCTTTTTGAAGCTGCCAGCAGCTTCGCTGGCAGCAATTGGCGGGAAAACACCCGCGATCAGTGCTAGCAATATGCAGCAAAGACTTACCGGCTATGAAGAGAGCCCAGCCCGTGAGCCCTCTCCATGCACCCGTACCCGGCATGTGACGTAATAATAAGTCACATCTCGGTAAGGGGTTAAGAATAGCTGTTTCATGCCTAACAATACCTGGAAGAAATAGGCAAAAAGACAAATTTCTCTAGAAAACATTACCCCAATTCTGTAACAATTTCAAATGTATGGGAATTTAACTAATATGTTGCTGAGTTATAGGAGATTATCAGACATTCTGAGTTCAAAAAGAACATTGAAAATATAATGTAATTGCATAATTGCATCATACTTGTATATCATTTAATGTTATCATTCAATGCACTGTAATGTAAATTTACTTACTAAAAGGGATAATGCTCCTGCTTTTTTTTTAATCTGAAAAAGATATAATACTTTACAATGTGATAACTTTTATTTACATTGCTTGCTTTTATTGTTTTCTGGTGGCATCTGCGTTTTTCTCTATAATATTCAAGACACTTTAAAAGAACTTTATACATTTAAAATGAATTTCCAGTTTGTAGAGTACAATTAGTCTGAGGAGTTTTGAATTGCAGCAAACATTTTTTTTTTAAATACCGTAGGTCTGCCTTAATCCAGAACACTGGTGAATGTCTCTGCTGTCTCTAAAATCATGTCCTCTCTCTTCTTGTAACTTAAACTTTCTATGACTGAACTTCTTGTCTTTCCACCATCTACTAACCGACCCAACAATGACTTCTCCATCTTGGTCTGTGGGTTCATTATAACCCCGAGGCAGCAGGCCCGCTGTCTTGGGGTTGTTCTGGACTCTGACCTCTCCTTTTCACCGCATATTCAATCTCTTGCTAGCTCTTGCCCCATGCATCTTGAAAACATCTCCAGAATCCGCCCATTTCTGACAATTAAAACCTCTAAAATGCTAATTGTTGCTCTGATTCACTCTCAACTAGGCTACTGTAACTCCCTACTAATTGGTTTTCCACTCACTAAACTCTCCTATCCAATCTATTCTTAATGCAACCACCAGGCTTGTTTTTCAGACCAAACGCTACACGAATGCCTCTAGTCTGTGCCAGTCACTGCACTGGCTGCCTCTCTTCTTCCGAATTCACTATAAAATAATAACCCTCATCCACAAAGCTCTGCATGAGAACTGGGGAACTTGAGTAACAGTCAAGAGTGAGCTGTGTGTCAGCCCCCAGAGCACATAACCCTTGTCTACTGTATGTACCTCGGAAATCCTATGGCTGTGACATAAATCTTCTGTCTGGCCTTCTCTAGCTCATCCTTTTAGTTACTAGAACAATTGGACTGGTGAGAGCATTTTGCAACTGATGGCCCTAACTCCCCAACACAGTCATACATCTACAAATAAGGATTGAAATGCTTTTAAAATTGTAGTTACAAAAAGTATATAGCAATAAAAGCACCTTAATATAATTGAAGCAGCTTATTAAAGCAATAAGACTTTGGCTGGGATGTGACACAACCTTCTCATATGTAGGTAAGGGAGAGTTCATCCAAGCAGAATCTGTTTCTTTTTTCTGATTGGAGTCAAGGTTGCTTTACACATGGAAAATGATGAAATATCAGCAATTCCATTCACCAGCCAAGACATTATGAATATCATTTAATAGTTTGGGTTATATATATAAATTAAATTACCTAACAGTTTTTGTATTGGAAATGTAGACAATTTTTCTTTGCAAATTAGAATATTCATGTTGCTTTAGAAAGTCATCTTTATAATATAAGGTTTGGGCTACACAACTAAAACATTATGTGACAAATTGAAAAGCCATTTTGATTATACTTTTTGGAAACCTTTTTATAAAAAAGTAAAAATCAAGTGGGGATAATGAGTTACAACCCTGGTTATGCCACATAACATAAAGAAATCAATATGACTGGGGTAGAGGTGACATTTTAGAGAATAATGCTTAGGATGAATAAGGGTTCCTAAATATTTCCAGGAAAATGCCCTTCGTCTGAATTTTCCTGCGCCTCTGATGACAAGAAAGTGACAGCAGGTCCTGAAGATGTTCTGATGTGTTTCTGACACTCCGAAGATTCTAACCCCTCTTTTATACACTTGAGCTTTAATAATACCAGAATTTAATGTGAATGGATTTCATTATATATTGTGGTGTGATCAAATATAAAATTGGACAACAAAAACTCATTTCTACTGAACTCACCTATTTACAAAAAGATTGTACCATATGTGGCATTGATTGTATTATTCCTTCATAGCTTAAATTATGGATACACCAAAGACAAGTTGAACACAGGGGACTTCCCACATTCGCGTACTATTGCTCAGCAACTTTGCAAAAGTAAACCCAAAAGGTCATGACTACTAAATAGAAAGACTTCATGTTTTGACCTCAGTAACTCATCTTCAATTTCAGTAAAGCTAAAGAGCAATGTGCACTCTCTCCTATTGAATTGCTGTATTTCCGTGCAGTGGCCAAGAAATATTAAAACACAGGTGCAAGAAAACAAGTCATTGGGTAAACACAACAAGGACATTGCTATAATCAATCATACAAGAGATAGGCTAATGGGCGTGGAGTGGCCCTCTGCAAATCATGAACTGGATAAACAATCTAGGCAGCATATATAATTAGGACGTAGAGTGAACAATCCCTACTTTCATCATCATGTGGAAGATACTCATCCTTGTGAGTATAGCGGCCGTTTCTGCCGAACCCAGAACCTTTCATGGGTAAGTATATTGTTGATTTGGACCACCTAATGTGAAAAAATACATATTGGTGTTTACATCTATATCAAATTATTTACAGGGAAAAGGTTTTCCGGGTATTTCCACAAGACAGCAGCCATGTAGAAGTCATCAAATCCTTGGCTGAAAATGCAAAGGTATGGATTCAGTATAATGTTTAGCTGCAAATTATGTACAGTACTTTAATACTCCATTGCTTTGAAACTATGCTAGCTCTTACTTAGCATGTGTCTCTATTGCTTGCTTCCCATTGGGTATATTTAAAGGGAACCTACCACCACGAATCGATCACTGTTGGGGTAATCTATAAGTAAATTATGATAGTTACACTGGTTTGTTTCTGATAAGCATAGGAGGCCATAATCAGACCAAGTTTTGAGAAGTCCTTAAAGAGAACCTACCACCACGAATCTACCTATAAAGGTAGATCGGGTGGTAGGTGGATGTAAGGGACGTGAGGAGAGCTCTTTTTAGAGCTAATCCTCACGTCCCCTCTAACTTTTGGGAAACTTTATTGACCGAATATGTAAATTTAGTTATGCGGCTACTGGGGGGTGGAGTAGCTGGGCAGGAGGCTACACAGCGCGGCTACTCCACGCCCCAGTAGCCACATTACTCCTCCTACCCTGTTGTGTGCGGCGCGCAGCTCCTCGTAGCTGCGCGCCCTCGTCTGACAAGCCGGCTACTGCGCATGCGCAGTAGCTCCGGCCTCGGAGCTGGAACTGCATGCGCAAAACGCTATCATATCGGACGAGGGCGCGCAGCTACGAGGAGCAGCGCGCCGCACACAACAGGGTAGGAGGAGTAATGTGGCTACTGGGGCGTGGAGTAGCCGCGCTGTGTAGCCTCGTGCCGGCTACTCCACACCCCAGTAGCCGCATAACTAAATTTACATATTCGGTCAATAAAGTTTCCCAAAAGTTAGAGGGGACGTGAGGATTAGCTCTAAAAATAACTCTCCTCACGTCCCTTACATCCACCTACCACCCGATCTACCTTTATAGGTAGATTCGTGGTGGTAGGTTCTCTTTAAGGACTTCTCAAAACTTGGTCTGATTATGGCCTCCTATGCTTATCAGAAACAAACCAGTGTAACTATCATAATTTACTTATAGATTACCCCAACAGTGATCGATAACAAACTGGACCTACATGAAATGTTTACCAAAATTTGAAAGGGGTAGATGTAAGCAGAGGATCCCATAGATACAGCAGATGAGAACCTAATTTGGAGACTTGTAGGGTCTATTAATGCAGGGGGGCTCCCTGAATAATTTTATCTGGTGGGACCAAGGAACCAATGAAGGATAGAAGTATGGCTTTATATAGTATAGATCAACAGGGGATAAAGAGGCTACCAGCACATACAAGGAAGGACTGCAGCATGTGAAATGTTTTAGCTGCCTGAGCAAAGAAACCAAATTTTGTTTCAGCTTTTGTAACCCATTAATTATACCCTCACTCCTCAGGATTCCTAGGACTGTAAACCCGGCTTATTGATACACTTGTCAAAATTATTTTAACTACTCATTTTGTAGGAACATCTTTACCCATGATTTATATTTATCCTCCTAAATGATACTTTACACACACAGGGGCATAACCAGCAGAGGTTGAGCCCCATAGCAGATCTTTGAATGGGACTCCCTTCCCCTTAAAAAATATATACATATTTATACACACACATTTACTCAATCACAATCATTTTTACACAGCATATGTACACAGGCATACATTACATACACACATATATAGCATATATACACACACATTCAGTATATACAGCATACACACACATATGCAGCATACACACACGCATCCTGTATATACAGCATACACACACACATCCTGTATATACAACATACACACATATACAGCAGATATACACACACACATCCAGTATATACAACATACACCAATATACAGCATATAAACACACATCCAGTATATACAACATGCACACAGATATGTAGCATATATACACACATCCAGTATTCAACATACAGAGACATATACAGCATATATACACACATCCAGTATATACAACATACACAGACATATACAGCATATATACACATATCCAGTATATACAGCATACACAGACATATACAGCATATATACACAACATACACACAAATATACAGCATATACACACATCCAGTATATACAGCATACACACAAATACACAGCATATATACACAACATACGCACATATACAGCATATATACACATGCATCAAGTATATACAGCATACACACACATATACAGCATTCACAGCATATATACACATGCATCCAGTATATACCCTCCTTCATCAATGTCACTCGGTCGTCACATCGTGTCCCTCCTGGAAAGTGGGAGAAAGCACAGGAGCACAGGAGAGGGTGGCACTGGAGAGGTGGGTGGGTGCATCGGGCCGCAGGTGAGGTGGGTGGGAGGACCAGGCCAGGCCGCAGGTGAGGGGACCAGGCTGCAAGTGAGGAAGGTGGGTGGACCGGGGCGGGCCAGGACGCATGTGAGGTAGGTGGGGCCAGTCAGCAGCAGTCAGGAGACGGACAGACGGGCCTTCAGGCTGTCCGTCGCGGGCCCCCCTGCTCCCGGGCCCCATAGCAACTGCTTCGGCTACTACGGCTGTTGTTACGCCACTGTACACAAGGCTTCTTTACAGTATTTCTGTTGCTTTTATGTAGTCTCTGTAGTATTACACCTAGGTTGTTTTGTCATCATTACATTGAACGTTATTTTGAAGAATAAACGCTATTATTTCAACCTTCATGCTTTCATCTTCATGTCTGGCAAAGTGCCCTTTTATCTTCATTTTAAATCAAACTTCAAGCCTCTCTGTCCTTGTACATTAGAAACAACATTCAATTCAAGAAGGAACATTGAAGTCATGCCTTGCAGCTTTAACTCAGGGTTTGACTGTTTCCAGTGACCTCCTCATATAGTAATACTTTGTTACTCTGATGGTCCGTGCTGGTTAACTGCTGCTAGCAATGAAAGCAGTGCCGAGAATGTTAGTTCTTAATTATCTCAGAGTAGGAGTCAGTCTCTGGCCTAGAGGGGAGGAGAGGAACACTCTTTCCCATGCTAAAAGATAGGTACACATTAAAATATGAAGTACATTAAATATTGAATACATATTTACCGTAATAATGTATCTGTTCTTTTTAAATTTCTGCATATCAACTTGTCAGAATTCACTAATCTAAGTACAATCTAGAATATTGAAGGCAATTCATGTGTCTACATATAAAGAAATCTAGGCCCGATTGTCTAGTCTTTAAAAAGTACTAGAAGTGAGTAGAGATGAGCGGACCTGAAATGTAGGATTAATTTGGGCATTCAAGGGCATTCCTCCCGATCCAGACATATTGCTGGACATAAACTCCCTTAACAATAAGCTATGGTTGTAATTGACCAGGGTGTGCAGGTTGGAAGGAAAGGGCCCAAATGCCAAACCTCAACCTACATTTTGGGTCTGCTACTCTCTAAATGTGAGCAAACCTCTGTTGATTTGTTAGCATCCGACTGCTGGGAACCCAACAGATCACGCATATGTACCCCCAGTAACCCAGAGAACTGGAGTCCTGTTCTCACTAAAGGGGTGTTCCCATGTCAGCAAATAAATGTTATTGTTTGTACAGGCGGTCCCCTACTTAAGAACACACGACTTACAGATGACCCCTAGTTACAAACCTCTGGATGTTAGTAATTTCTTGTACTTTAGCTTTAGGCTACAATAAACAGCTGTAACAGTTATCACAGGTGTCTGCAATTAAACGTTATTTTTAATCTTGGTTCTTATGGCAACCCAACATTTTAAAACCAAATTGTCACAAAAAAATTCTGGCTCAGGTTATAGTTATAAAATATACAGTTCTGACTTACATACAAACTCAACTTAAGAACAAACCTACAGAACCGATCTTGTACGTAACCCGGGGACTGCCTGTATAATGAAAAGTTATACAATTTTCCAATATACTTTCTGTATCAATTCCTCCCAGTTTTCTAGATCTCTGCTTGGTGTTATTTTATAGAAAGCTTCAATGTTTACTTCCATGAACAGAAATCTGACCATAGTCACACAGGTGCACTGCTCATTATAACCCACAGCTCTGATTACTCTCTGTGATACTAACGAGCCGTGCACCTGTGTGACCATGTGTCCACTGGAAGTAAACTTTCTATAGCAGGACAGCAAGCAGAGATCTACAAAACCTTGAAGAATTGATATAAAAAGTATATTGAATAATTCTATAATTTTGTATTATACAAACAATAGCATTAATTTGCCGAAATAGGAATAACACTTTAAGTGTCTAGAGCTCTGCTCTATAATTTACAGAGCTACCATACTATTGAATAGAGTAAAGGACACATACTCAACCTACCGCTCTATCAATAAGTGAGAACAGGACCTCTATTTTCTAGAAAATTGAGGGTCTGTTTTCGTGATTAGTGGAGGTCTTTTCAGTCATATTCACAATCAGTTTGTTTTCCCCTATTCTGTGGATCGGGGATAACATGCAAATGAAGTACAACCCTTTTAACTAAATAGGTTCTGAGGTTTCTAGAAGTTGTTTAAAGAAGATATCTGCAAATAAAAAAACACACAAAAACATGGTACTATTCAATACAATTTCCCATAATTTATACACCAAACACTATTCTATGGTAGATTTTTTTAGGTGCAGTTAAAGTAGCACTCTACTATTAGAAAGGTACATGATGCAAATTGTAGTGATTATAATCTTACATGTGAGATATCCGTGCCCCTCTGGAACTTAGATGTATCATGTAATCAGACTGTACCTGATACAGGGTTTAATGTCTGGACATTCCCATCAAGGTTCTTATAGGAGAGAATAGAAAACGTGACTTCATGTTCACATATAGAAAGCCATATTATTTGGAGAGTCTGATTGCTGGTGAAATCATACAGCTGAGGACCAAAAGGGAGCAGATAACTTACAAGTCACAAATACAGCTATCAATAAGAAGCTTACCTTCACTACACATTGTACATTATGTAGCTTTTATGGGCCAAGTAATAAAAATGTTTGTGGGGCTTGTACTTTAAATGCCCCGGTGGTCAGGTACTAACAGTAGTTAACTACATAAAGGAACATTGTTGCTCCCAAAGGTCAGTATGGGCCATGGACAAAGGTCAGCATGGGCCATGGAAGATTTTTGAATGTAACTTAATTTGAGACTTTGTTTCCACATCAAATAATCTTTGCCTTTGCATATGTATCTTCCTTAGTTGGACTTCTGGTCTCCAGATTCCCCTGATCTTGTACAAGCTGGCAAAACTGCAGATTTCCGTGCTGAAACCCATGTGTCCCTTGATGTCCAGGCTCTTCTTGAACAAAGTGAAATTCCCTATGAGTAAGTTGAGGTTGAAGCTTTCATATCCTCAAAGGATATTTACTGATAATATACAAAAAGTGGCCAGAAATCTCACTGCCTCTGTAAAGTGCATCCTTTCCCCCTATCTTCGCCTTTAATTTTTCATTGAGCTTAACCCATTGTTTCCTTTTCTTTCAGAATCATAATCGATAACCTCCAGGAGGCCTTGGAGAAGCAGCGTGATAGCAATATCCGTGCTGTGCACAGCTATGAGAAGTACAATGATCTAGATACAGTATGTGTCCCTACCACATCCATAACACATAAATTACATTTAGTGCAGTTACAACTTAACTAATCGGTGGTTTCCCTACAGATTAATGCTTGGTCTGCTAACATTGCAGCCCAGAACCCAGGTCTGGTGTCCCGTTCTCAGATCGGAACCTCCTATGAGGGCCGTCCCCTTTACCTGCTCAAGGTAAGTGAGATCTTTTTTTATATTTCTATGGAGATTTAGAAACTACATTAGGTAAATGATAGTTTATGCCTCTTTCTACACATTTATGATACTGTATTTATAACATGTCCTAATGATATCCCATGCCTGTATTTCTTTCTTTTCTTATATACCAATTCCCTACTAACCTCTATTATAGTAATCATTACCTTTATAGCTACGTAACAGCTGATTAAATAGTGTAATACATTGGTTACATCATAATCTAGTAGACAGGGGATGGTGTTGGAGATGCCAGTGTTCATAAACTTCGAGCAATATATTTAAAAAAAAAATGTTATTATTATTATTATTATTATTGGTACACAATTTTTATTGATCTTTTTATATTTTTGATCAAAGCTGTATTCAGCAGCAATAGATATTGTGCATTTTCTTCTAATAGGTCGGAAAAAGCGGAACCAACAAGAGAGCAATCTTCATTGACTGTGGATTCCATGCAAGAGAATGGGTCTCCCCTGCTTTTTGCCAGTGGTTTGTGAAGGAAGTAAGTGATGGTAGGATGTCAATTGACATTCACCTAGCTCCCAGCACTGTTTTACCGTCTATATTCCTAAATCAGAAATGTGTACTCTGTGTGTAACATCCGTGCCTAAACGTCGCTCTATTCGCAGTTGCCAGAATAGATGACATTAATTTGTGTGTGAATTGTGGCTTAGTGTTTTTGTGTGGATTACCTGAGCCACACCCTACTCTTGCCATTTCAGTCCTGCCCAGCAAGGGTTACTAGCCTGATGGACAGTTCCTTCAGTGTGCTGCTGGAGGCGTGTCCGGGAACGGCCTTATATACCTGCCTATTCTCATCATACCTGGCTGGTTTCTTCAAGTCTTACCTGTGTATCTAGTGCTCTTGCTATCTTGTTTGGTATTCTGTTTTTTGTATCCGATTCTGTACCTTGACCCGGTTTGTTTGTCTCCGCTTGTCTGTCTGTATCTGGACCTGACCTGTATATTACCAGCTTGATCTTGATCTTACCTGTGTAAATCCTGCCTGTACTTTTATCTGTACCTGATCTGTATATAACCCGCTTGATCTTGACCTGACCTGTATATTACCCGCTTGATCCTGACCTGACCTGTGTATATTCCGCCTGTCTTCCTGCATCTGTTGTTTGTCCCTCAGTATCGTTTATCTCTTAGTGTGACCCCACCTTCCTTTCTCAGTCTTGTGTTGGTTTCTGTGCGCCAGTGTGAACACTGACCTATATCTGTAATCTGTTCCACCATCCAGCAGCTGCCAGACAAAGTAGGTTTTCCTGTCATCTTGTAGGGTCGCTCAGGGACCTGATAGTTTGGTTCCTGATAGTGGGTTCGCCCTTATCAGGGTGGTTTATCTGCTTTAGCCAGGGCCTTAGCCCGCAGGGACGTCGTAGGGTGAGTTCGCCACCACTTACCTTGTCTGACAGCTAGTGCCAAGCCTGGTTGTGGTTGCGCGGTTGCTGGTCAGGTGCTGACACTGTGTACTCACTTTAGACACATAATAGGACCTATAAATACTTTAAATGCCCATAAAAATGTAAAGCTCTGATAAGAGCTCATTCTAATGTATGTAAAGTAAATCCATATACCATAATCACTGCACATCTCATCGGAATAAAAGGACATTTAACATCAGTCACGACAGTGTTCATCTGTTCAGCCCATCTACATACATATAAAACGCATCCTCTGCTTTATATAATAGAACATCACACAATACCATAAATGAAATGAAATAAACCCACCTGTGTCACGTCCACGTGTCACGTCCATGAAGGCGATTGCTAATCCAGACTAATTTATCTTGTTTCTTTGCCACAGGCTGTCAACTCTTATGGTGTTGATTCCCAATTTACCAACCTCCTGAACAATCTGGATTTCTACGTCCTTCCAGTCCTGAATGTTGATGGCTACGTGTACACCTGGACCACAGTAAGTAACGGATAGTACAGTAGTACAGACAGATGGAGTTAGCCGGAATTCTCTAAATTTGTTATAATTCTCAATAGTCCCGCATGTGGAGAAAGACACGCTCTGTGAACAAGAATAGCAGCTGCATTGGAACTGATCCCAACAGAAACTTTAATGCTGGATGGTGTAGTAAGTGTTTTTTCCTAACTTTTGTGAAGTGTTTTACCATTTTGAAGGCTTATACTAAATGCAGAATGCATGGGCTGACTATGTAATATGCTGCAATACATTAGTATTGCAGTATATTACATTAAACAAGTGATCAAATGATCCCTTGTTCATGTCCCACCCTGGGACAAAGTCAGACAGTTAAAAAAAAGTTTTTTTAAAACGTGTAAATAAAAAAAGAATAGAATAAATTAATAAAGATCCCCTAATCCCATCACATATAAAAATATAATTTTACATTAAAAAAAGTGAAAATTACCACAAAACACAACATATTGGGTATCACCACATCTGTAACAACTCATAAAATAAAATGAAATACATACTGAACCTGTATGGTGAACCCCACAAAATATTTTTTTTTTAACCCCACAAAAATTACACATCCAACCTCAAATTTCCAAATTTTCACATCCAACCTCATAAAAAAAGGATAACAGTGATCAAAAAGTAACATTTACCAATAAAAAGTACAGCTTGTCTCACAAAAAACAAGAGCTCAAACAGCTCCATATTTGAAAAAATAAAAATGTTATGCCTTATAGCACATGGCAATGCAAAAATAAGCAAATTTCTCAACAAAAAAGTTTTATATTCTGCAAAAAAAGGCAACCTTATAAAAGCTATATAAATTGGGTATCGCTTTAATCGTCGTGACCCATATAATAAAGATAACATACTATTTTTATTGCCTAGGAAGAATGGCCTACAAAGAAAAAACTAAAAACTCTAAACCAAAATAATGATTTTGTTACCCACGCCAAGAGAGGATAGAGTTAATAGAGTTAATAATCAATAAACTATTGAACCCAAAGTAAAGCACCTGAAAAGCAGATCTGATCGTATATAATAAGGCCCCATATGTTTACGTTACAAAAAAATAAACATTTTATAGTCTGTAATATGTTATAATGCAGATCTGCTCTGCATGACGTCTCCTTTCCTTCTATGCCCGGCTGTGTGCCCATACAGCCGTTTACCAACACAAACAGGGTATCGGCACACTCAGGAAAAATTGGGTATCAAACAATCTGGAGCTTTATGTCATTTAATCTGTTGTGATTTTTTAAGTTTTGGCCCAAAATTAGTGTATTGTCCGAATAAAATTACAATTCCACCTCCATTTTCTTTTTACCCCTGTAAAAACTGAACATAAACCAATCCCCAGGGGAGGGGAGGGAAAACAACTGGACCCTACAAAGTCATAAGCACTAAGTGGATAAGGGTAACACCAACAATAAATACTACCAAAAAGTCGCCCAGCCTGCGACCAATAAACCCTTTTTATCCACTAGGGCTAAAGTGAATTCATAAAATGTAACTTTTATTCCATAATTTGTTAAGACCAATTCAGTAAAAATTACAAGCAGGCAGTGCCCAGACCCAAAGTAATGTGGGATATAGGGAAACTATCCTATAGCAGCAGTGTATCTTTGAGGGAAGTTGGATTCACTTCCCCCTATGTATCATTCATATTTTGAGTTGCGGATAGACTTATCCCTATTTATCCCTAAATTCCAGATAGACCAAAAGAGATGAGGTTCTATCAGCCCTAGAGTAGATAGAGTAGCCCTAGAGCTGATAGAACCTCATTTCCTTTGGTCTATCTGGAATTTAGGGATAAATAGGGATAAGTCTATCCGCAACTCAAAATATGAATGATACATAGGGGGAAGTGGATCAAACTTCCCTCAAAGATACACTGTTGCTATAGTATAGTTTCCCTATATCCCACACTACTTTGGATCTGGGCACTGCCTGCTTGTAATTTTAACCTTCCTTCCTGAATTGGTCTTAACAAATTATGGAATAAAAGTTACATTTTATGAATTCACTTTAGCCCTAGTGGATAAAAAGGGTTTATTGGTGGCAAGCCGGGCGACTTTTTGGTAGTATTTACCCCTGTAAAAACACCTAAAGAGTTAACAAACTTCTTAAAGGGTTGTAGTTTCTATAATGGGGTAATCTGTGTGGTTTTACTAAGATAAGTCCTCTCAAAGTCCCTTAAAAACTGAGTAGGTGGCTGAAATATAGGTTTTGGTCATTTTCATAAAAATGTGAAAAATTGCACCCACAATTCTAAGCCCCATAACAACCAAGTAAAATGAGAGGATACATAAAAAAGTAATGCCAACATAAAGTGGACATTCAGAAAATGTTATTTATAAAGTTATTTGGGTGCTACTTGAAAAGCAAAGAATTTAGAGCTTTGAAAATTGAAAATTTTTCAACATTTTTGACAAATTTCTATTTTTTTCATAATTAAATGCAAAAGATATAATGCAAATATTTCCACTAATTTGAAGAACAATGTGTGACAAGGAAACAATCAAATTACCTCGATATGTTAAAGCATTTGAAGGTTATAAGCATTTATAGTGACAAAGGGGAGATTTAAAAAATCGGTCTTGGTCGGGAAGCCCTAAAGCGGCTTGGTTCTTAAGGGTTAAACATGTGAAATAGGTGAAATATTTCACTTAAGTTTTTTTCATCTTTTTAAGCCGTTGGAGCTTCTAACAGAGCCTGTGATGACACATACTGTGGCGCCACTCCTGAATCTGAGAGGGAAACCAAAGCTCTCGCTGACTTCATCCGTGCTAACGTTGGTAAAATCAAGGCTTACCTGACCGTCCATTCTTACTCCCAGATGTTGCTCTTCCCCTATTCCTACAGCTACAGCCTTGCAAGGGATCACACTGAACTGGTAAGCAGGCGCTCATCTTTTCACTTTGGCTACTTTAAATCTACATATATTCGGTACAGAACAGTGAATAGAATGTGTTATATCCAGTTTGGTTGTTTGTATGGTTTGTATGGTAGAGAACAGTCAAAGGTAAATGTGTATGTAGTGTATGTATAGGAGCTGAGAGACACATGTTCTGGTAAAAAAAAACAATAGGCTCAATGATACCCTCATATAGATAGCCAGAATAATGTAGAATTGAGACAGGAAAATAATAATAAATAATAATAAATCTTTATTTCTATGGCATCATCATATTCCTCAGTGGTTTACATATCATGGGGTTTAAATAGAAGTTCAATATAGGGCTTGTAGTAGTTCAATTTCACTTCCACACATTTTGTAGGGTCAAAACAGGCAGGTACCAAATAATGTTGCTATAATTGAAAAACAGATCCCGTAGTGACTTGACAATTTTAATATACACCTCATCAAGAGTCCCACATTGGGTCAGATCAGTGAAATATGCAAACTAGTTTGGTGCTCACACACAAATCAGAGGATTTTCTTGATAACCCTTGAGACACCTAATAATGAGTGTTTTCTATGGGTAGTACCATTATGAGTACCCAGCTAGCTAAGACACATTAAATGGTTGGCACCATACGTTGTTTGCCACTTGGTTTAACCCAGGAAGAAAGACAACATGGTAAACTCTTGATAAACACCTAGCCTAACCCAGGGCTTTCCTTGGTGCATATACATAAGAAGGCAGTACAGTAAAATATATGTGCATCAAGGAGTGGGACTGGACATGGATCAAGTCAAGGCCGTCCTAAAATATTATAGACAGAATAGACAATTGAACAAAAGGTGAATAATAAACAAATTGTAAAAGGAGCAGGTGGCCAAAATCATACAAGATATAGCATATCAGTAAAGCAAATGTGTATACAGATACGACACAATGGATAGGTCAGAGTTATTCTGAACCTCAGATAATGCTCTCATTTTCTTTATCGGAAGGATTAGCAGTGCACATAAGCAGTTTATCAGTTTATACTGTGACATGATTATCTTCTCTACTTCTATTTACTTTTCTCGATTATCTATTCAAACTTATGGAAAATGTGTGTGCTTTTTTTACCTTTATGTTACTCAATGTTTGAGTCTCTGTTCATTTATTGAAAAAGTATCATTGCGGGTCTTTCTTAGGCCTAATATTCTATAATGCATAAACAATATAAACATGTATTTCATCTCATCTCTACCCATTACATATGTGGCATTTTTACCTGCACTTTTTGAAGCAGTAATTGTGTGTCCTAATGTGACATGGATGTCAACGTCTATTACAGAACAATGTTGCCAAGGGAGCCGTTTCTGCTCTGACCGCTTTGTACGGAACCAAGTACACTTATGGCCCTGGTGGTACCACTATCTGTAAGTTCTGGCTGGTTATTTCACATTTATCATCACTTCTAGTATATCTCACATTTCCATCTTTTTAGATATTTTTCTACAGTTAATAGGATTTGCTCAATAGTTTGTAGATGGCCGCAATGGAAATAAAATAGGAAAGATTTCCCTGCCCATGGGTTCCATAAATGGAAGGGTAGTTTCTGTCATGCTTCTGCTATTTATTGCAGAAAAAAAAATATGTTGGCTTCTACACAATTTAGTCCACTATAAATAATGTAAGGGTCAACATAGACCAAGTGTGAACATTGCCTGTGTGATAAATAATGTAGATGACTACATATAATACATCGGGGCCATCAAAAAATCTAATGTAATGAAGGGTTCTGAGACTACGTCCTACATAACTGGTTGGTGGGCATCTAAGGGAGGATGTCTTGTGGATCATGTGATCCTTATGAAGATAAACACTATGGAGAAAGATTTATCATACCATTGTATAATGAAACCCAGCCCCTCTAGCACAACTGGATACATTAGGAGTCTCTGCCTCCTGATTCGTTGGGGCAGCTGTTCTGGTATACAATTCTGGTCCAGGCAGACTCGTCACTGGCTGTAGTGAGTGTGCAGGCATGGGACAGAATTGGGGGTGGTGTACAGGATAAAATAATTACAATCATTGGTAGTTCGAAATTAATTGTAATTATTTCACGGCAAAGTGGCATACAAGTCCTGGTTCATCTCCCAACACGTAGCCATTTTCAACTGTGAACCTAAACATGGAATCTACAGTCATTAACTTAGAATTTAGGATGCTGCACCAGATCACTGCACTGGAATAGAGGGGCAGGGAATTTTATTTGAATCATTTCAACACAAGATGACATAAAGTAGCTTTGTGTGGAAAGCAGACAACCCCGTTACTATACCTCCTAAGTTATGAAATATGCTCTTAAATAATTACCCACTCTTTTTATCATAGACCTGGCTGCTGGAGGCTCTGACGACTGGGCTTACGATGCCGGTGTAAAATACTCTTTCACATTTGAGCTGCGTGACACTGGAAGATATGGCTTTGCTCTCCCTGAATCCCAGATCAAGCCCACTTGCGAGGAGACTCTGCTGGCTGTGAAATACATTGCCAACCACGTTATGAACAACTCCTAAGTAAAGCGCCTTATTCCCATTGCAAACCATAAAAGGAAGATTATCAATTTTCTATTAAGTATTTTCTTTGTAATTCTTTTTCACTTCCTTGGTTTTAATTACCAATTGGGAAAAACAATTATTTCAATAAAAATTGGGAAATAAAAGAAATAATAAAGGAATGTCAGATGGGAAACAATGTTTTTTAATGTAATTTATTTGAAATTCACAGTAAAGATGGATGTGAGATACCAATGAGTATAAATGAAGCTCATGTGGATGGAAACGGAGAGAAATATTTATGGCTAAGTGGTGTATCCGTCTATATAAAGTGAACAATGCATGATTCAAGGCAGAGTCATTTCATGTGTCATCATACTATGGACATGACTGAAACTGTAGCCCCGAAACAGCTCTTTTTGCAAACAGCAATTCTTGTGTACAGTACATGTATTGTTCTACATATGTATACTCCCTTCATGACCTGCTTTATGTTAAAATATGTGAAGGACTATCTTGTGAGCTCATAAATCCTTGTGATTTAAAATAAAAACACAAAATTGATTACCAAAGAAGCCATCTTTACAGCCATCAACATTTTTCACTTTTTTTTTCTAATCATATAGCTTAAAATGAGGTATGCCACAGTGGCTAAACAAGACTCCAGTGGTCCTCGGTACAAACTTTGTAAACTAATAGACCCCCTATAACTCAACCCTTACTGCTATCCCACATCTCCCATAATATACTCTAGACATACACTATACATATACTAATTACTATACACACATACTTTCTATATGCAGCAACATACATACTCTACATAAATACCACACTCATCAATAATGTACATACCTGCAGGGAATATACCACTCATTAATATATACCTGCAATGAATTAAACATATATTTTTTTTATATATAGCGGCGATAAATGTATTGCACACCAGGATGGCATCAGGCAGAGACAGACATCACTTAGTGTGTAAATCAGTCATAGCTGCTGCCTCCCTCCTCTGTGCTATCCTTGTTTACATCCTGGTAGATTCACAGGTGACAGTTCTTCTCTATCAGGTAAAGAACCTCATGAGGACTGCAACTCCCTACAGCCCATAAAAATACCAAAGACACTCACAGTATATTGCCTCATGGATAATTTTTATACAGCAATTGCATCTAATTGCAGTTAATTTATGTACAGCATACTGTACATAATCACCCACTGATTAATTTATATGCAGCACCAGCAACCCATCACTAATATGTAGCATTAACCATGCCTAATCAATTAATCTATCACACAGCATCTTATCATGAATTAAGTAGCAGAGCAGCAACTCTCTTATTAACTAATAATGGTTGCTAGCACCCCCCTCACTTTTTTAATTAATATTGGATAAAGCAGCACCTACTCTTATTAATAGCAAACAGTCCGATTGTAGAACAGCACAGCGAGTATAATGGATCAAGTCCAATGGTGGGTGCACGCCTCCAACAAACCCGATCCACCGGTTTGTAAGGTCAGATATCCATTTTGTCATGGGTGAATAAAGATCACCTTAATACTTACTGGAGTGCTGCCTCATTGCATTTTTTTGGGATATCTACTCTTATTAATAAATATAAATGTATAACTGCCCTTATTCATTAATGAAGTTTTCAACGGTCCCCTTATTGATTATTATAGATTTTAGTATATCCTTTATTAATTTATTAAGGGGACTGCTGAACTCTATTTATATTAATAATTGGGGTTTTCAGATTTTTATATTAATTAATAAGGGGGGGTGATGATTTCTATTTGCATTAATAAGGGGGGCAACTGAGTTCTAAATTAAGTAGCCCCCCTCTTATTTATACATACATTTTTATTTAATATAGAGCATAGCAACCCTTTATAAATTGATAAAATGTTCAGTAGTCCCTCATAATTAATTCATTTGTAGCACTGAGCCCCACTTCATCGCCATCAGGTACATGTCTGTATTGCTCTCATAATCAATTGTATGTGACATACAATTCATTGTTATGTCTGTCATGAACTTGTTATCTGCCAGCTAGCAGATGCAGATCCTATGCAACTTCAGTCCCAGGTCTGGTCAAACCAGTGTAATACCCAAATGTTAAGCCCCTGGTGTGTACCATATTCCAGCACACTTGAAAATATCCATTATCTATGACATAATTAATATCTACAGACTCACTCATGAGTCAGAACTGGATATACCAACTTTTCAATAACTTTGCATAAAGAAGTAGGGCTGTAACAAAATGAAGGTTGAGGGTACCACCTATGCTCAGATTTGGATAGCTTTAGATAGCTCTAAATAAACAATTATTTTCAGTGGTTTCAGGGCTGGCCACACAGTTACATCTAATCAATGCATAAGTTGGAGAAGGTCATCTCGGGAAGTCAATGCACAGACTGAAGAAGGTCATCTCAGATAATCACTGCACAAATTGGGGAAAACCATCTCAGACTAGAACTGCAGTCATTGGGGAAGGCCGTCTCAGTCACTGCGCACACTAATGAGAAGTTGCTACTGACTCACTCAAACAAGGCTTCATATTTAGTTGCTAGGCAAATGGCAAATCATGATATATAAAGAATAATTCTAAGTCCCCATTTATAGCAAAGGCATAAAATAATGTCGCCACACAGCGAGGATCCTAAATGTAGAGTCATGAAAATGTGTACACATGCAACATCCCCCACCGGGGCCTAGCCCTTGAGGTGAGGCCTGGAGACAGCCGGGGCCCGCGGTACCGGAGTGGCTGGCGGTTGCGGCCTAAGCACGCTATCGTCACGGTGCTTGGTACGGGGGGAACCGGAGGGCTGTCCTACAGCCTGGCAGGTCTCCAGCAGGGTGGTGTTGGCAAGAAAAGATGAGGGAGAGGCTGCTATAGCGGATCTCCCTGGGGCAACCCCTTAATGTCCCGAGGGTGAGTCTCTGGGTGATGGACAGGGTGCCCGGTGATGAAGGCAGCCGTATTAGCAGGGACCAGACGGAGACAGAAGTTGAAGAAAACAACTTACAGTTCTTTATTTGAACCGCAGGAACCGCAGCAAACGTGCCTTTAACAGGTAGGTAGGGTGCCGAGATGTGAGTTGGAGGGAGCCTCAGGAGATAGTTCACCAGCCTGGAAGTAGAGGGCAGGCTGGGAGGCAGCTGTGTCCTGGTAGGAAGCTTCAGCTTGTCCTGTAGGGCTTCAGGTATCACCTTCAAAGGTAAGATGATACCCCTTTTTCTCACTACACTAACTCTAATCTATTACTCCACTCTTCAGAGGCAGGGGCTAGGCTCTTCCTGCTCTGGTATGGGCTAGACAGAGATTACTCACTCACTCACTGATTCTCCTAGGATTCCACACTAGAATAATCATCCAGAACATTCCTGGCCAGAGGTTTTATTACCTCCCTTTGATCAGGTGGTGGCTGCTCCTCCAATCACATCTCAGCTCACAGGGACAGGATGTAACACAGACATTGGTCAATAGCATCTTGCATTATACAAAATACTTAACCTCTGCCTTGCCAGGCAGGATTAACCACTGCAATTTCCCCTTGATCCTATAAGGACCATGTAGTGTAATGTGGTGTTACCTACAGGTGGGACGTATTCGCAAGCACTACCTCGCCATTGCATCGGCGAGGGTGTTGCATACCCCGGGGGCAATTGAAAGAGCCGCCCTCGGCTCGACTATAGATGTTTTGGGCACAGAGGGGGCTAAGGGCACTTCTAGGAAGTGCAGGCTATGTGAGATGTAGGGACAAACCGCCCATGGTCCTGGAGACAGGCACCTGGGTTGGTGTCGGACTAAGACAAAAATGTAGCTGTATGACAGTTGGTCGCTGACGCCGTTAAACCGAACTGTACAGTAGGAAAGGTGTGGTGTCATGTCCTGTAATCCACTCCTTGCACCAAGGCCTGTATATTTGTTTGATCAACGCTTCTTCCCTGGCGGCAATTATATGGTGTCTATCTGCATTGCATGAGCATATGCGACACAAGTACCTCCTGACTGACAACCTTACCCATGTATGAGTGGCATCCAGGTGCTAACTATGTAACACCCCCGGTCCCCTAAAGACCCGCAGTTTACGGACTACCCCCATGTGCAAACCTCAGTTTGAGGGATCAGGTAGCGGTCAGTGTTTTACACAAAAAGACGGTCCGACACAGCCACACTACAACCTGAAAAGCCTATGAAAGGGTTAATGCAGACTACTGGCAGATATGACAGTGTGCAACAGGTTAGCAAAGTCACATTGGCTTAGGAGCCTAATGGGTACACATCTTATAACATAACGTTACAGATAGATAGGCTACTCAGAGTAGCATGGTAGCAAATGTCTCTTTTCTTGCAAAGGAAAGGCATAAAAGTGCAAGCAGAATGTCCATACCTAAAAAGGAAGGCATTAAGTGCAAAATGATAATAAATTACATTGCAACTTTTCCTGGAGGTTGGCAAAAAGTCTCTCAGAAGGTCTCTACTGACAAAGTCCATCTTCTGGGTACAGCCCTTGATGTGGGGGAAAAGTGCAATGAAGAAGCAAAGGGTCTCCTCTATTTGGAGAGGGACAGAGTCCTTTGATGACATCCCTGCTGTGGCAGAGGAAGGGTGCTATCATAGCACATAATCTCTTGACTGAGATAAATAAGGGTAAGAGTCTCAGGAAAGTCTCTGGCTCTTTGGGGTAAATGGAGATAAATACACATATATTTACAATGGACAAAGTACCTGGAGAGGGCTACAGCCCTTCAGGGATTAGTCAGCATCTTCGCTGGGTTCCACAGGGACAGGATCCAGAGTCAATAAGGAATCCTGTGCTTCCTCAGCGGGAGTAGGTGCCGGCTGGGGACACCCGGTGGCAGTAGTGGGCACTGCAGGTGCAGCAACATCCTCCGGACCTTCAGGGGGAGGAGCGCTGTCGCCCGGGGTGTCGGCTGTTCCAGCCGGGGGCTCAACTGAGCCAGGGACCACAGAGGGGTCCAGGAAAAAGTAAACGGAGTCCAGCGGCCGCGCCGCGGCTCCTTCCAGCTCCGGTTCTTCCGGGGCCGGGTCATCACCCCATTGGTAACCGGCAAGGGGAGATGTGGGCCTAGATGGGACCTCCGGACAGGGCTCACTAGACGGGATGTCCTCACCCACAGAGGAGCCGCGGGACCTGACAATGCTCCCAGCAGGGGAACCGGTGGGGGTGGCGCCCTGTATCATGCCCGGCCCATGGATGGCAATGGGACCCGTACTCACGATTACCGTGGATGGGGCATTCACATGGGTCACCGCCCGGGGACTCGCAGCCGAGGAAGAGGAGGTGTTCGGGGACTCCGGCCACTCGTCGTCCTCATACCAGTCATCCTGCGGGTAGTAGCGGTCCTCATCGGAGTCGGGGATCCGGATCACACCAGCCGCCCAGGGTCCACGCGGTCCTTCCTGCAGGGAGAACTCTATGCACTCGCCTGGCTTGAGGTTGTGCTGGCTCTCCGGCAGATCAGGCCTCTTGACGGACCGGCGGGGTATAAATACTTCCCGTCCGGTATAGTCCTGGGTAGCAAAGCCATAGCCCTTCCGCTTGTCGAAGAACCTGACCATGCCGGTGGTGCGGTTCTTCTCGACCCAAGCTCCCGCTGCGGATCTGCCGGCCATATACCGCTGGGCCTCCTTCTCTCGGCGTCGCTGCTCCGAGACAGCGTCTCGGAGTCGCCGGCGGGTGGCCTCACCTCGGCCTTGAGGCTGCGGAGGTTTCGGTGCTGGGGCTCGTGGCTCCGGTTCGGGTTCGGATCTCCTTGGGCGACAGGTAGGTGCCGGAACAGGAGCAGGAACCACCGGAGGGTCAGGAACTACCATAGCGGGGCTAGCAGGCCGCGTAGCCGGAGGGGTAGGCCTCGGAGCAGGTGGAGCGGCCATACCAGGCCCAGGCGTTGGCTCCGCAGGAGTCGGGGCCTCTCCACGTGGCGCCTCCACGTGGGCCCGCGCTACCGGGATGGCAGCCGGGATAGGGACGAGGATCCGCCCGGGTGGAATCTGGTACTGCGTCACCGTGTGGTAGCAGGTCCGGGTGACGAAAGCCCGAGTAATTCCTCGGTGCAGCCGATGTCCAGCGGAAGGTCTTCGGACAGGCTGCGCGGAGACTACCACCATCGTCTCTAGGACTTCATAAAACTCAGGACGCTCCACAGGAGGGAAGGGCGGAGGACCCCACATGATGTAGTCCTCACAGCTCAACATCCACTTGAGATCTGGCGCTTCTCTGAGGCAGGGCAGGAAGTCCGCCTCGGGCCAGGGGGGTGGAGTCTGAGTCCTTCCCGCCAAGAGCTGTGGCGGGCTCTAATTTTTCCTGCGCCACAGGAGGCGGGGTTCGCGCCATTCGCGCGTGGGTGGAGTTTTGTGCGTCATCTGGATTTCCCGCCAGTGAAGGTTTTGGCGGGCTGGAATTATTTGCTGCGCCACAGTTTCTGAGGTAAAAATCTTCAGGCGCGGCAGCGCCGGATGTAGCAGAGCTGGTACAGTTCTTGCCAGGATTAACCTCTGGAGTGCTGGAGCGACGCTCGGCAGCACGTGGCAGCAGTATAACGCAGTTCAGAAACACACAAGTCCTTAGGCCTAAACCCGGATGGCAGCAGGGTTAGGCAGCACAGTCTTTTTAATAAAGGAAAGTCTTTAATGCCGTAATAAGGCACAGAAGTCTATATCCTGTTCGTGACGCCACTTGCAACATCCCCCACCGGGGCCTAGCCCTTGAGGTGAGGCCTGGAGACAGCCGGGGCCCGCGGTACCGGAGTGGCTGGCGGTTGCGGCCTAAGCACGCTATCGTCACGGTGCTTGGTACGGGGGGAACCGGAGGGCTGTCCTACAGCCTGGCAGGTCTCCAGCAGGGTGGTGTTGGCAAGAAAAGATGAGGGAGAGGCTGCTATAGCGGATCTCCCTGGGGCAACCCCTTAATGTCCCGAGGGTGAGTCTCTGGGTGATGGACAGGGTGCCCGGTGATGAAGGCAGCCGTATTAGCAGGGACCAGACGGAGACAGAAGTTGAAGAAAACAACTTACAGTTCTTTATTTGAACCGCAGGAACCGCAGCAAATGTGCCTTTAACAGGTAGGTAGGGTGCCGAGATGTGAGTTGGAGGGAGCCTCAGGAGATAGTTCACCAGCCTGGAAGTAGAGGGCAGGCTGGGAGGCAGCTGTGTCCTGGTAGGAAGCTTCAGCTTGTCCTGTAGGGCTTCAGGTATCACCTTCAAAGGTAAGATGATACCCCTTTTTCTCACTACACTAACTCTAATCTATTACTCCACTCTTCAGAGGCAGGGGCTAGGCTCTTCCTGCTCTGGTATGGGCTAGACAGAGATTACTCACTCACTCACTGATTCTCCTAGGATTCCACACTAGAATAATCATCCAGAACATTCCTGGCCAGAGGTTTTATTACCTCCCTTTGATCAGGTGGTGGCTGCTCCTCCAATCACATCTCAGCTCACAGGGACAGGATGTAACACAGACATTGGTCAATAGCATCTTGCATTATACAAAATACTTAACCTCTGCCTTGCCAGGCAGGATTAACCACTGCAATTTCCCCTTGATCCTATAAGGACCATGTAGTGTAATGTGGTGTTACCTACAGGTGGGACGTATTCGCAAGCACTACCTCGCCATTGCATCGGCGAGGGTGTTGCACACATATATATGGATTTTGTAATAAGAATAAAAGTTAAGTCTTAAGAATAATAATACACTCACATCCTGTTGTTTCCAATCACTCAGTGGCTGGAATTTATACAAGCCTGGAACTTCATAAAACACATATGTGAGCAGACAACTCATCTTTAAAGTGTAAATACAATTTCACTCCATTATTGATTATGTGTAGGGAAAATGATAATAAATAATTTGCTAATACTTTTTATTCATGAATTGTGCTTAATTTTATTTAAATACAGGATGCAAGGAGCATTTTCGCACATAGCACGTACTGTCCAGGTACTAGTACGGTACTGAGCCAATGCCGGTTTGGGCTCTGCGCGGTTCAGGCTCTGATCATGGGTTAAATGACAAGGACAACGTGACTGCAGCATTTAAAATGGCTTCTGAGGGTCTCTGCGCCAATACCATCGCCCTGCGCGTCGTCTTCGTTGCTATGGCAGCCCTGGGGCAGTGCCTGAAAGATGGCGTATGTGACACCATCTTAAAGTCACAGTGTCAGCCTATGCATGTGCATAGGCTGACACAGCTAATACCCTGCAATACATCAGTGGGGGGGGGGTCTCTGTACTCGGGAGAAATTGCAAAACAACATTTACCACTAAAATGAAGTACAACATGTTTAGAAAAAACAATCTCATGATCGCTTTGATAAGTAACAGTGTTCAAAAGTTATAACCATATAAAGAGACGCAAGTCAGAATCCAAAAAATGGGACTGAGCCTTAAAGGGGTATTCTCGTCTGGGCACTCACATTAATCTGCTATATGTAAACATTTCTTCAATTGGATGTTATTACAAAAAAAGTTCCTGTGTGAAGATAATTTCTCATAAATGTAACCATGTTGTCCCTTAGAAACGAGATAGCTTCCTCGGATATGACCACCTCTACTGGAGGGATTGCACAAAGAAACAAATTGTTTTTGTATATAAAATGTCCGGGAGTTACTACATGTCGCACAGCCGTTCTGTGGTAATGATTGCTGAATCCTGGTGGTCAGGCAGGACTCTATAGTGCATGTCTGGCCACCGCTGCCAGAGTGTGACGTGGTCATATCCGAGGAAGCTATCTCGTTTCTAAGGGACAACATGGCTACATTTATGAGAAATTATCTTCACACAGGAACATTTTTTTAATAATATGCAATTGAAGAAATGTTTACATATAGCAAATGAATTTGATTAAATGTAAATTCCCTGATGGGACTACCCCTTTAAGCTATAAACTGGCTGCATCTTTAAGGGACTAAACAGCTTTGTTCTTTTCTGCTTTTCAAGCACATAAAAGTTAGTGGCTCTGGGGAAGGCAGAAGGCATGGTGCTGTTAGCGATTATCACTGGCAGCCTGATACTAATCTAATAGGTAGGGTAATTTTTAGAGATGAGCGAACATGCTCGTCCGAGCTTGATGCTCGGTCGAGCATTAGGGTACTCGAAACTGCTCGTTGCTCGGACGAATACTTCGCCCGCTCGAGAAAATGGCAGCTCCCGCCGTTTTGCTTTTTGGCGGCCAGAAACAGAGCCAATCACAAGCCAGGAGACTCTGCACTCCACCCAGCATGACGTGGTACCCTTACACGTCGATAGCAGTGGTTGGCTGGCCAGATCAGGTGACCCTGGGATAGACTAGCCGCTGCCCGCGCTGCTCGGATCATTCTGTGTCTGGATGCCGCTAGGGAGAGAGCTGCTGCTGGTCAGGGAAAGCGTTAGGGTGTTCTATTAGCTTACTGTTAGGCAGGAGTGATTCTCAAAGAACCCAACAGCCCTTCTTAGGGCTACAATAACGTTCTACTTTTTTTATTTTAATTTGCATCTAGTACCATTTTGTGAGGAATTAGCAGGGGGACTTGCTACCGTTGTGTTTAGCTCTTAGTGGCACACATATCCATAGCAAAGACCGAAGTGGGAAAATTTAGTAGGGGTTGGATTTCAATTAGGCACTAACTCAGTGTCATCTCATCTGGCATAGTAGTGTGCTTTGATACTTGGCTAGAAAATAGCCATAGGAGAATACAAAGAGCTTACTTACGCATACAGTAGCGTTCTATATATTTGATTTCTGGTTGATCTGCTGGTGGCTGTACTTTCTGCAGTGCATGTACTAGCCAATTCTGAGCAATTTGTAGTGAGACTTGCGACCGCTGTGTTCTGCGCTTAGTGACGCACATATCCATAGCAAAGACCGAAGTGGGAAAATTTAGTAGGGGTTGGATTTCAATTAGGCACTAACTCAGTGTCATCTCATCTGGCATAGTAGTGTGCTTTGATACTTGGCTAGAAAATAGCCATAGGAGAATACAAAGAGCTTACTTACGCATACAGTAGCGTTCTATATATTTGATTTCTGGTTGATCTGCTGGTGGCTGTACTTTCTGCAGTGCATGTACTAGCCAATTCTGAGCAATTTGTAGTGAGACTTGCGACCGCTGTGTTCTGCGCTTAGTGACGCACATATCCATAGCAAAGACCGAAGTGGGAAAATTTAGTAGGGGTTGGATTTCAATTAGGCACTAACTCAGTGTCATCTCATCTGGCATAGTAGTGTGCTTTGATACTTGGCTAGAAAATAGCCATAGGAGAATACAAAGAGCTTACTTACGCATACAGTAGCGTTCTATATATTTGATTTCTGGTTGATCTGCTGGTGGCTGTACTTTCTGCAGTGCATGTACTAGCCAATTCTGAGCAATTTGTAGTGAGACTTGCGACCGCTGTGTTCTGCGCTTAGTGACGCACATATCCATAGCAAAGACCGAAGTGGGAAAATTTAGTAGGGGTTGGATTTCAATTAGGCACTAACTCAGTGTCATCTCATCTGGCATAGTAGTGTGCTTTGATACTTGGCTAGAAAATAGCCATAGGAGAATACAAAGAGCTTACTTACGCATACAGTAGCGTTCTATATATTTGATTTCTGGTTGATCTGCTGGTGGCTGTACTTTCTGCAGTGCATGTACTAGCCAATTCTGAGCAATTTGTAGTGAGACTTGCGACCGCTGTGTTCTGCGCTTAGTGACGCACATATCCATAGCAAAGACCGAAGTGGGAAAATTTAGTAGGGGTTGGATTTCAATTAGGCACTAACTCAGTGTCATCTCATCTGGCATAGTAGTGTGCTTTGATACTTGGCTAGAAAATAGCCATAGGAGAATACAAAGAGCTTACTTACGCATACAGTAGCGTTCTATATATTTGATTTCTGGTTGATCTGCTGGTGGCTGTACTTTCTGCAGTGCATGTACTAGCCAATTCTGAGCAATTTGTAGTGAGACTTGCGACCGCTGTGTTCTGCGCTTAGTGACGCACATATCCATAGCAAAGACCGAAGTGGGAAAATTTAGTAGGGGTTGGATTTCAATTAGGCACTAACTCAGTGTCATCTCATCTGGCATAGTAGTGTGCTTTGATACTTGGCTAGAAAATAGCCATAGGAGAATACAAAGAGCTTACTTACGCATACAGTAGCGTTCTATATATTTGATTTCTGGTTGATCTGCTGGTGGCTGTACTTTCTGCAGTGCATGTACTAGCCAATTCTGAGCAATTTGTAGTGAGACTTGCGACCGCTGTGTTCTGCGCTTAGTGACGCACATATCCATAGCAAAGACCGAAGTGGGAAAATTTAGTAGGGGTTGGATTTCAATTAGGCACTAACTCAGTGTCATCTCATCTGGCATAGTAGTGTGCTTTGATACTTGGCTAGAAAATAGCCATAGGAGAATACAAAGAGCTTACTTACGCATACAGTAGCGTTCTATATATTTGATTTCTGGTTGATCTGCTGGTGGCTGTACTTTCTGCAGTGCATGTACTAGCCAATTCTGAGCAATTTGTAGTGAGACTTGCGACCGCTGTGTTCTGCGCTTAGTGACGCACATATCCATAGCAAAGACCGAAGTGGGAAAATTTAGTAGGGGTTGGATTTCAATTAGGCACTAACTCAGTGTCATCTCATCTGGCATAGTAGTGTGCTTTGATACTTGGCTAGAAAATAGCCATAGGAGAATACAAAGAGCTTACTTACGCATACAGTAGCGTTCTATATATTTGATTTCTGGTTGATCTTCTGGTGGCTGTACTTTCTGCAGTGCATGTACTAGCCAATTCTGAGCAATTTGTAGTGAGACTTGCGACCGCTGTGTTCTGCGCTTAGTGACGCACATATCCATAGCAAAGACCGAAGTGGGAAAATTTAGTAGGGGTTGGATTTCAATTAGGCACTAACTCAGTGTCATCTCATCTGGCATAGTAGTGTGCTTTGATACTTGGCTAGAAAATAGCCATAGGAGAATACAAAGAGCTTACTTACGCATACAGTAGCGTTCTATATATTTGATTTCTGGTTGATCTGCTGGTGGCTGTACTTTCTGCAGTGCATGTACTAGCCAATTCTGAGCAATTTGTAGTGAGACTTGCGACCGCTGTGTTCTGCGCTTAGTGACGCACATATCCATAGCAAAGACCGAAGTGGGAAAATTTAGTAGGGGTTGGATTTCAATTAGGCACTAACTCAGTGTCATCTCATCTGGCATAGTAGTGTGCTTTGATACTTGGCTAGAAAATAGCCATAGGAGAATACAAAGAGCTTACTTACGCATACAGTAGCGTTCTATATATTTGATTTCTGGTTGATCTGCTGGTGGCTGTACTTTCTGCAGTGCATGTACTAGCCAATTCTGAGCAATTTGTAGTGAGACTTGCGACCGCTGTGTTCTGCGCTTAGTGACGCACATATCCATAGCAAAGACCGAAGTGGGAAAATTTAGTAGGGGTTGGATTTCAATTAGGCACTAACTCAGTGTCATCTCATCTGGCATAGTAGTGTGCTTTGATACTTGGCTAGAAAATAGCCATAGGAGAATACAAAGAGCTTACTTACGCATACAGTAGCGTTCTATATATTTGATTTCTGGTTGATCTGCTGGTGGCTGTACTTTCTGCAGTGCATGTACTAGCCAATTCTGAGCAATTTGTAGTGAGACTTGCGACCGCTGTGTTCTGCGCTTAGTGACGCACATATCCATAGCAAAGACCGAAGTGGGAAAATTTAGTAGGGGTTGGATTTCAATTAGGCACTAACTCAGTGTCATCTCATCTGGCATAGTAGTGTGCTTTGATACTTGGCTAGAAAATAGCCATAGCAATAGGATAGCATTGTTTGGTTTTAAAAACTCAAACAAAAAAACCAAAAAACACAAAAAAAAAAAAAAAACACAAAAAAAAAAAAAAAAGTAAAAAAAAAAATAAAGTTATAACTCTCATTTTAAAAATGTTTAACCCGAGGGCTAGGGGTAGAGGACGAGGGCGGGGACGTGGGCGTCCAACTACTGCAGGGGTCAGAGGCCGTGGTCCTGGGCGGGGTGAGACACCACCTGCTGATGAGGGAGCAGGGGAACGCCGCAGAGCTACACTCCCTAGGTTCATGTCTGAAGTTACTGGGACTCGTGGTAGAGCACTGTTGAGGCCAGAACAGTGCGAACAGGTGATGTCGTGGATTGCTGACAATGCTTCGAGCAATTTGTCCACCACCAGTCAGTCTTCCACGCAGTCCACCCATGTCACCGAAATCGCCACTCCTCCAGCTCCTGCACCTCAGCCTCCTCCCCCCCAGTCTGCCCCCTCCCAGGAAAATTTGGCATTTGAACCGGCATACTCTGAGGAACTGTTTTCTGGACCCTTCCCACAGTCACAAACCACTTGTCCGGTTGCTGCTGAGCAATTTTCCGATGCCCAGGTTTTCCAACAGTCACAGTCTGTGGGTGATGATGACCTTCTTGACGTAGTGGAAGTGTGTAAAGAGGTGTCCGACGATGAGGAGACACGGTTGTCAGACAGTGGGGAAGTTGTTGTCAGGGCAGGAAGTCCGAGGGGGGAGCAGACTGAGGGATCGGAGGATGATGAGGTGACAGACCCAAGCTGGGTTGAGAGGCCGGGTGAACACAGTGCTTCTGAGACGGAGGAGAGTCCTCGACCAGAACAGGTTGGAAGAGGCAGTGGTGGGGCCAGACGGAGAGGCAGGGCCAGAGCTGGTGCATCAGCGCCAAATGTGTCAACTAGTGAAGCTCCCGTGGCGAGGGCTCCTGCGGCGAGGGCTAGATCTTCAGAAGTCTGGAGGTTCTTTAAGGAAACACCGGATGACCGACGGACTGTGGTGTGCAACATTTGCCAAACCAGGCTCAGCAGGGGTTCCACCACTACTAGCTTAACTACCACCAGTATGCGCAGGCATATGAATGCTAAACACCCCACTCAGTGGCAACAAGCCCGTTCACCTCCGGCCGTGCACACCACTGCTCCTTCCCCTGTGTCAGCTGCTAGTCAGCCTCCTGCCCAGGACCCTGCCACAAAAACCCCATCGTCGCCTCCACGATCCTCCACAGCATCCACCAGCGTTCAGCTCTCCATACCCCAGACGCTGGAGCGGAAACGCAAATATAGTGCAACCCACCCGCACGCCCAAGCCCTTAATGTGCACATCTCCAGATTGCTTAGCCTGGAGATGCTGCCCTATAGGCTAGTAGAGACCGAGGCCTTTCGCAACCTCATGGCGGCGGCCGCCCCTCGGTATTCGGTCCCCAGCCGCCACTACTTTTCCCGATGTGCCGTCCCAGCCCTGCACCAGCACGTGTCAGACAACATCATCCGTGCCCTGACCAACGCCGTTTCTGACAAGGTCCACCTGACCACGGACACGTGGACGAGTGCTGCCGGGCAGGGCCACTATATATCGCTGACGGCACATTGGGTTAACTTGGTGGAGGCTGGGACCGAGTCTGACACTGGGGCTGCTCATATACTGCCGACGCCGAGGATTGCGGGGCCTACCTCGGTCCAGGTGTTTCAGGCCTACTATGCCTCCTCCTCCTCCCACCCCTCCTCCACCTCCTCCTCCGAACTACCATCCGTGGGCACGGCGCCATCAGTCGGTAGCTCTAGGCACAGCAGCAGTGCCGTCGATAAGCGACAGCAGGCGGTGCTCAAACTGCTGAGCCTAGGCGACAAAAGGCACACCGCCCAAGAGCTATTACAGGGCATCACGGCGCAGACTGATCTGTGGCTGGCACCGCTGAACCTCAAGCCGGGAATGGTTGTGTGTGACAACGGCCGTAACCTGGTGGCGGCTCTGCAACTCGGCAGACTGACACATGTGCCATGCCTGGCCCATGTGTTAAATCTGATAGTTCAGCGTTTCCTCAAGACATACCCCAATCTGTCTGATTTGCTCACGAAGGTGCGCCGCATCTGTGCGCATTTCAGGAAGTCCAGCCCAGATGCTGCCACTCTCAGGGCAGCGCAGCGCCGCCTCCAACTGCCCGCTCACCGACTGTTGTGCGACGTGCCCACGAGGTGGAATTCAACACTGACCATGTTATCCAGAGTTTACCAGCAGCGCAGAGCGATGTAGACTGCCAGATGTCAACTTCCACCAGAACTGGTAGTCAGGTCAGTCAGCTTCCTCAAGTCTACAATGAGGAGTGGACGTGGATGTCTGATATCTGTCAGGTGCTGAGTAACTTTGAGGAGTCAACACAGATGGTCAGTGGCGATGCCGCCATCATCAGCCTCACCATCCCGCTGCTTGGCCTGTTGAAAAACTCTCTGGTCAGCATGAAGTCGGAAGCTTTGCGCTCGTCACAAGAGACAGAGGAAGAATATTCCCTTGTTGATAGCCAAAGCACCCTCAGGTCTGTTTCTCAGCGCATATCGGAGGAGGTGGAGGTGGAGGAGGATGAGGAGGAAGAGGAGGAGAATGTTGGTGAGACACAAGAGGGGACCATTGTTGAGTCCTTTACTGTTCAGCGTGTATGGGCAGAAGAAGAGGAGTTGGAGGAGTTGGAGGAGGAGGAAATGGACAGTCAGGCCAGTGAGGGGAGTGAATTCTTACGCGTTGGTACTCTGGCGCATATGGCAGATTTCATGCTAGGCTGCCTATCCCGTGACCCTCGCGTTCAAAGAATTTATTCCAGCACCGATTACTGGGTGTTCACTCTCCTGGACCCACGGTACAAGCAAAATCTTTCCACTCTCATCCCTGCAGAGGAAAGGAGTGTGAGAATGCATGAATACCAGCAGGCCCTGGTGCACAAGCTGAAACAGTATTTCCCTTCTGACAGCGCTAGCGGCAGAGTGCGTAGTTCTGCGGGACAAGTAGCGAGGGAGAGTAGGCGAGCAGGCAGCTTGTCCAGCACTGGCAAGGGTACGCTTTACAAGGCTTTTGCCAGCTTTATGTCACCCCAGCAAGACACTGTCACCTGTCCCCAGTCTCGGCAGAGTAGGGCTGATCTTTACAGAAAGATGGTGAGGGAGTACGTAGCTGACCATACCATCGTCCTAAATGATCACACAGCTCCCTACAACTACTGGGTTTCAAAGCTGGACATGTGGCACGAACTGGCGCTGTACGCCTTGGAGGTTCTTGCCTGCCCTGCCGCTAGCGTCTTGTCCGAGCGGGTTTTCAGTGCAGCTGGTGGCATCATCACCGATAAGCGTACACGCCTGTCGACTGACAGCGCTGACAGGCTGACGCTTATTAAAATGAATAAAGGCTGGATTTCTCAGAATTTCCAATCTCCACCAGGTGAAGGAAGCTCAACCTGAATAATTGATCCACTCCTCCTCCTCCTCATTTTCCTCCTTCTCCTCCTCTTTGTACAGTAAAGCAGAGGAAAATGGCTATTTTTTGACAGGGCCCACTGGCTCTTGCTATAGTACTTCATGCATTTAATTTTTCTGGAGGGCCACCTACCCGGTCCTCTGTTTGAAACAATTTTTGTGAGTGCCACATACAGGCACTCAATCTATTCCATTTTACTGCAGGGCCACCTACCTGCTCCTCTGGTTTGAAACATTTTTGTGACTGCCACATACAGGCACTCAATCTATTCCATTTTACTGGAGGGCCACCTACCTGCTCCTCTGGTTTGAAAAATTTTTGGGACTGCCACATACAGGCACTCAATCTATTCCATTTTACTGCAGGGCCACCTACCTGCTCCTCTGGTTTGAAACATTTTTGGGACTGCCACATACAGGCACTCAATCTATTCCATTTTACTGGAGGGCCACCTACCTGCTCCTCTGGTTTGAAAAATGTTTGGGACTGCCACATACAGGCACTATCCAAATTAAATTGTCTCCATAGCAGCCTCCACACGTTGTCTCCATTGCTACCTCCAAAAGTCGTCCATATAGCTGCCTCCATACATCGTCCCTTTATCAAACGAGGTGTGTCAGGCAGAAATTTGGGTTGTTTTCATGGATTCCACATCAAAGTTGTTAACTTTGTCGTCACCCTGCTGTGTTATCCACAAAATATACTGGCAAACTTTTACCATTTAGGGATATTATTTCAGCGCTTCTTGCGCATCTGTTTACATTCCCCTCACCCGGCATATCCTAAACTTATAAGAACGCTACTACACTTGATCTTATACAAAAGGTTCTTAGAAGTGCTGTTTGGGGAGTAGCCTAGAGACAGGGGCTTGAATTGGCGAAAGCTCGCCTGGCAGCGGAGCGCCAGCTCCATGCGCATCATGCGCTTCTTGCGCATCTGTTTACATTCCCCTCACCCGGCATATCCTAAACTTATAAGAACGCTACTACACTTGATCTTATACAAAAGGTTCTTAGAAGTGCTGTTTGGGGAGTAGCCTAGAGACAGGGGCTTGAATTGGCGAAAGCTCGCCTGGCAGCGGAGCGCCAGCTCCATGCGCATCATGCGCTTCTTGCGCATCTGTTTACATTCCCCTCACCCGCCATATCCCAAACTTATAAGAACGCTACTACACTTAACTTGGTGCAGGCTGGGACCGAGTCTGACCCTGGGGCTGGTCATATACTGCCGACGCAGAGAATTGCGGGGCCTACCTCGGTCCAGGTCTCAAAGGCCTACTATACCTCCTCCCACCCCTCCTCCACCTCCTCCTCCTCCGAATTACCATCCGTGGGCATGGCGCCATCAGTCGGTAGCTCTAGGCACAGCAGCAGTGCCGTCGCTAAGCGACAGCAGGCGGTGCTGAAACTGCTGAGCCTAGGCGATAAAAGGCACACCGCCCAAGAGCTATTACAGGGCATTCCACATCAAAGTTGTTAACTTTGTCGCCACCCTGCTGTGTAATCCACAAAATATACTTGCAAACTTTTACCATTTAGGGATATTATTTCAGCGCTTCTTGCGCATCTGTTTACATTCCCCTCACCCGCCATATCCTAAACTTATAAGAACGCTACTACACTTGATCTTATACAAAAGGTTCTTAGAAGTGCTGTTTGGGGAGTAGCCTAGAGACAGGGGCTTGGATTGGCAAAAGCTCGCCTGGCTGCAGAGCGCCAGCTCCATCCCAAGATCCAACTAACATAGTTGCAGCACCTTTAATCTACTACTAGTTCACTGCCTCCATAATAATAATAATAATAATCTTTATTTATATAGCGTCATCATATTCTGTAGCGCTTTACAAATCATAGGAAACAAATACAAATGTAATGTAACAGAGCACAACATTTGTATGGAACAACAGGAGTGAGGTCCCTGCTCGCCAGAGCTTACGGTTTATGAAGATGATGGGGTAACACGAGGTAAAAGAATATTTAATGGTCAAGCCATTCTTCTTAGGGAATAGAAAAAAATATAATAAATGGAATTGCTGTCGCTTGAACCACTCAGCCGTCATCTTATATACCAGGTCCAGGGTGAATGGGACTGCAGAGAAGTCTGGTGCCTGTTGGTTGCTGGATAACAGATGGGAGGACGACACAGGACGGGTTAGTAGAAGAGTTAAAACTTCATGCAGTTAATGAGTGTTATAGGCTTGCCTAAAGAAATGGGTTTTAAGAGCACGTTTGAAACTTTGGAGGTTAGGTATTAGTCTGATAGTCCAGGGCAGAGCATTCCATAGAATTGGTGCAGCTCTAGAGAAGTCTTGGAGACGCGAGTGGGAGGTCCGCACTAGGGTAGAGGTTAATCTAAGATCACTGGCGGATCTAAGAGCACGGGTTGGGCGATAGACTGAGATAAGAGAGGAGAGGTAGGGGGGTGCAGCATTATACAGAGCTTTATGGATGAGGGTTATTATTATTTTAAACTGTATTCGAAAGGAGACTGGCAGCCAGTGCAGCGACTGGCATGAACTGTAAGCATACATGGTCCCCTTATCAAACGAGCTGTGTCAGGCAGAATTTTGGGTTGTTTTCATGGCTTCCATGTTAACTTTGTCGCCACCCTGCTGTGTAATCCACAAAATATACTGGCAAACTTTTATCATGTACCGATATTATTTGAGCGCTTCTTGCTCACCTCCTTTGGTTCCTCTCTGACACCCATTGGTTTGAAGCCTGAGTCCAATTAGGGTATGTCGCCATGCCACTCTCTAGCCTGCTGCCGCTGCCTCTGCCTCTGCATGCCGTCCCCTATAGTGTCAGGGTCAATTATTGGATGTTTTACATGCTATCTAGCTTCATTCTGTCACTCTGTCATGGCCATGCTGTTGCCCATAATTTCGGCATAATGGTGCGATTAAGCAGCCTCAGAGGCATCCATGCATGCTGCCCCTGCCATTTCCGTGGTGTTTCCATCCTTTTCTGAGGTTCCCAGGTGTTTGGCCAAGCTTCCCTGTGCAGAGCCTTGGTCCCCTTGAAAAATGCTCGAGTCTCCCATTGACTTCAATGGGGTTCGTTATTCGAGACGAGCACTCGAGCATCGGGAAAAGTTCGTCTCGAATAACGAGTACCCGAGCATTTTAGTGTTCGCTCATCTCTAGTAATTTTCTATCTGACTTTGTGCTAAAAAGAACATGTAACTGCCTGTACATGTATTTATAGTGTCTGCGCCAGTTTTGTGTCGCGGCTGCAATGTGTCCGACATGACAGAAAAATGTGCACATAAAGGGCGTGTTATTGCTCAGTAGGAGTTTGCGTCACATTACTGAGGTGCGCCTCAATTCTGTCTGCTCATAAACTACACAAGATAAAGTGAATGCAAGAAAATGACCAGTATTAAAATTTATTTATTAAATATTGACCCTGCAACAACACAAAAGGCAATAAAAAGCTCTAAAAAGGTGCACAATGAGTTAACACCTGTATGTGGACAAAGAAAAGGCAATGTCCCACATGCACAGTCCCCATAACCTGCCAAAATATGTCAATGTAATGAATGCATGACTGATAAGAAATCTGCAACAATACATCCTCTACCAAACCATCAAGTGACCAGGAGGGGGATACCCACGATATACCCAGCGTGTATAAAGCATATAAATAATACAATACCAAAGTGTAGACCGGTATAGAGTATATTGAGTTGGAGTGGATGAGCGGTGAGTAATTAGGCACAGGGTAGAGGTAGGCAGACCCCAAGTGTTTTGTCACTGAGTGTGACTTCCTCAGGGGTAAGTGCCAATTCTGTCTGCTCCACACTTCTGAAGCATAGGCAAGTGCACCAAAAAATGGTGCACACTTCCAGAGCAGCACAGGGGTGCCATATTCATGAAGACCGTGCGGCAGTTTTGCACAGGGGCAAACTGCACATAGTACAGACTGCACTAGTTTTGATAAATGCAGGCCATTGGCCTAGATTTATTACATCCTCTGGTGGGATAAGTTCTAAACTCTCTGCCCCAGGTGAAGTTTATATCAACTTCCTGTGGGCTGGAAAGTTCAGAGCCCTAGCAGAGCCTGCCTTGAAGCACTGCCAAAGCAGCTCCTCATCTCTTCAGCCTGAAGTTCCCTAAATACCAGGCTGTGAGCACCTTTTGCCAGATACATCCAACCAGTAACTTTGGACCAGTTCAACTGTTATCCTGGCTTGTTGCCTTTGCAGTGTTCTGGAACTAAAGGAGCCGTGAGCCGTAATGTTTACATACATCACCTCAGCGTGATCCCTAGAAGCTTCATACCATCATGGCCCTTCTCATCTACCATCTACCAGGAGATCCTCACATCTATACATAAGGAGTGACCCAGGGAGAACTGTTTCATTCATCTCCCTCCGGTTTTTGCAAACCACCTGTCAAACACCTGCCTGGCAGTAACAAGCGACCGTAACCCATTTGAGCACTAGGCTGCATTCAAGCCAGCCACTCAGGTACCAGGGGAATCCAGCTACCCCCAAGCCTAAAAAGGGCAGACCCCGTTGAGGATGTTGCAAGTGGTTTAAGGTTTTTAAGGCAGCCATATATAACATTGTTTTACAATCCTGGACAACCCCTGTAAAGGGGGCTCCTAATAATGATCTATATTATATACAGTGCCTTCAATATGTAATTCAGCAAATCTGAAATATTATAAAGAAATATTGGATAAAACACTGCAAAATGACCATAAAAACATAAAAACTTGGTTTCAAAAATAAGTGGAACACTGATTTCAACAGAACAACATAAAGTAAAAACAGTGATGTGAACTTGGTCTTACAGAGGCTTTTGTTTCTATTTCAGTATCGTGATGTTTCCCATGCCATATGTCTGCCTTGAAAATTTTCACATGTGTACATTGTGAAGGTTCAGGGTCACAGATATATTTAAACATGTGCGAAGACATAAAAAAGACATTGAAAGACAAAGTAAACCACCTATGCTTAAGGTATAAAAGCAGCCACACGTAGACTGACTCCCCCTAAGCACCATGTGGACTGTACTCATTGTAGCAAGCATTGCATTAGCTTCTGCAGAACCTGTCACCTTTCATGGGTAAGCGTGGAACTGAAATAACAGGAAGCCCAATACACATGATCATTGGTACTAAAGAAGGTATATTTATGTTTTTTTAAGGGACAAGGTTTTCAGAGCAGTGCCACAAAATGACGAACATGTGGAACTTATCAAATCCCTAGCTTCATATACAAAGGTATGTAATATGGCCATAGCTTCAACATGTAATATGCTCTATGTGTTCCCTATGTGATAGGTGATGGTAGTAGTATGAACACTCAGGTGAAGCAAAGCTGAATTTATAAATGTGAATGGCCACCCTAACATATAATGGCACTAATTGCTTGCAGGTCTGTGTTTGTGCAAAACCAAGTCACCTAGACCCAAATATCTAAGACTCAGGGGGACATTTATTTTAATATAAGTCAGATTTGACTTGACTTGACTGTTTAGAGATGCACCAAATTCTCTGAACTCTTTGGGGCACATGTATCATACTTTTGGCTTGCTTTTTCCTTTGAAGAGGAGTGAAGGTGAGTATTTGTAGGTTTTCCTGTGTTTTCTCAGTGATTTCCTTTTAGTCTGTCCTTAGATGTCTATATAGTTTCTTGGCCACTGTGACACGCACTACAACGCTTGTGTGTGATTTTCAGTGTTTCCAGAGTTTCCTTGAGTCCACTAGATGCCCTAAAAAATAGGCCCAATTAGCTTCCAAATTTCATTTCCTTGGGTCCTCCAAAAGCCTTCAATTTGAGTTTCCATCTTCTATACCTCCAGTATTGGGTCAGAGCCAGGGTCCACTGCTGAGGAAGTCTGACACTAATGATGTTGTACAGTTTTAAATGAGAAAACTTTAACATTATCAGATTAAATAATTACTGAATAGTTTCTCTAAATACCAGACTTTAGCTTTATCTTTTAGAGTTAATCACAAATTTGCCCAAAGGCTGTTACGGAAATCACTGTGTTAGTGTAGACTTAGGGAATGCTTGTTCCCTGATCTTTCCTTGCTTAACAATCCTAATATTTAGAGTCTCCATTATGGAGACAGACTAGAAGACATCATAACTTTGGCAAGGCACTTTAATGCTATATTATTTTTATTATAATCTAATCTCTTTGTCTGGCATGTCAGTCCTGAGTGACTGAGCTACGTGAGTCATAGGTAACCAAATAGTCACCCATTAATATGTCTTACAGCATTAGTGTCTAAGATGCAATTCGCCAACATATTCAGCATCCACCAGGGACCCGATTCTATGAAACATAAAATAGTGAAATTAGAGTCGATCAATTGTATGAAAACGCTTTCACCAACTCCACCACAATAGCTAGTTCCCAAAACTCATAAAGAGTCTGGAGCAACATCAACGCTGCCAGTGACTAAGGAATTTATACGATGTTGAATACCATATTTTATGTCAGTATATCAATATCTGTGAATTCCAGGGATCTGGACCCATTTCTAACAATTGTATGATTGTGAAATGTTAAATAACGTGTCAAAAAATACAAAAGTGTTATAGGAATGATACCTTTATTGGTTTAGCAGAAAAATAGAATTCACAATCTTTTGGCGGACAGATCAGATGCGGATCCCAAACTTGTAAACTTGAGATATTATTGAATAAATAGCAACACAATTATATATTAGTCTATATAGTTATTCCAGACTTATAATGTTCTCCCTTTAGATTGGACTGTATTTTAACCATGAGCGGCTCCCTTTAAGCCTAAAGGACTACTAATGTAATAAATCTGCTGAGTTGTTCCCTTCAGGAAATGTGGAATGACATTTTTTAATTATCTCTCGGAGAGTAGGAGTCATTCATTAACTGCATGGTGACCACTGGGAAACACTAACTCCTCCAGTCTTCACTCCTTAATTTGTATCTACTGTATACACAGTTGTCTCATGATCTAGAATATGATAGTAAAGAAAAACATATAGCAACATTCCAAATCTTTCCAAAGAGACTTTCTAGAAGTATTCATACTGGACATAGTGCTATGACAGTAGGCGATTGTTTCCACCAGCCGGCAGATATAGTTTATTTGACTCTATAATTGTTAAAGGTTCAATTAACATACAAAAGCTCCATGTTTTGGAATGGAAGGCTATGACCGTGGTGGCAAATAAAATTGATAGAGTAGTTACCCTTCTTCAGCAACCAATTCCCATGTACTGAAGGTTCACAGGAATTGCTTTTGATCATGAAACATCTTTGGGAACCTCCTGGGACCATGGGACAATGCTTCTTAGAAACATCATTTCCTGTGGCATGTGGCACTTCTGGACAGATGCAGGGACAAAACCCAGAAATACTGGAGCAACACAAGAATCTGGAAATTAATTATTCCGTCATTTTTGTTCTTTTTGCAATCCCAGAATCTTGGGAAACCCCATCTCCACATGTCTGGTTACTTGGAGACCTGTAAAGGAATGTCTAATCCTCTGGCTTATCTCTTCCCCACCTGTGACCCCATTTACACTGCACAATCTGAACCCTATGTTTTTACTTTGAAAACTTTTCTTGAACTGCTCTAGTTGAATGTGCTTCCACAATCGGTTTTGTTTCCAGTAGTCTGTGTAGATTTTTGGTCTTTAAACTTTTTGAGGTTTTGTGATGAGAGTCAAGGAGGCACATTTACTAAGAACAGTGAACACTGCACTATATGCACTTTGCCTGTGTAGTATTCAGGGGGCACCAGATTCAAGATTTCTGGTACCCGTTATTCACGAATCTGGTGCCCCCTGCACAGCTCTGACACAGTGCACCACTTTTTTTTATCGAACTTTGCATGTTAAATCTGTTGCATGGTCCGAACACCTCCGGAACACCCCCATCAGTGGCAAAATTTGTGCATAGTGCAGGCATTTCTTAATTACCTGTGCAAGCAGTATGCACCAGAAAGAACGTGCAAAGTCCAACAGAATACTAGCGCACAGCAAGTCCAACAGAATACTAGCGCACAGCAAGTCCAACAGAATACTAGCGCACAGCAAGTCCAACAGAATACTAGCGCACAGCCCTGTGTCCCATAGGTTTTTTACCCCTATATAAAAACGTAGAGGTATCTGTATACTGATACTATAGCTATGACAATATTTTTTCAGCTAAAATTTACTACCTATATATTAACAAGAAGTAGGGTTATAGGAGCTGCAAACGGGGAGATGATTTAGATCTTTCTAAGAATATATTTTACATTTTTTCTTCATACAAAGTATGTTTGTGGCCATTTTTCCAGGAAGAACAAGAAGTTTCTAGACAATCCTTTAAGACACTGAATATATCCAAAGTGACTTCTTATCAAGTGTAAGACATTTTGACTGTCAGTAGAAGAATAGCCTAGGAACAAAGAGAACTGGCAGGGTTCATTGGAGAATCAGTGTGTCCAAGCAGATAAGATTAATCATATCCCAAATATAGTAAAACTTAAATATTTTACAATGTGTGTCCATTTTGAAAGTATGGAAGATAACCTTCCTCCTCCCCCTGTATAGCTAGAAGGTCAGCCTAGACTAGGTTATGTTACCTTAATGTAACTGGCATCACTATGGTACCAGGCTTGACCTATAAAAAGAAACATATATGGCACCTACACTTCCTCAGATGGACTGATTTTAATATTTGTGTAAAACCCGAACAGTAACCACAGACTGTCTGCATCATCTATGCTGGTGTCCTCCTCCCTCCATAGAGTACGACTGCGATGCGCTGATTGGGATATTATGTTTCACTCTGACACCACTACTAAGAACAGCAGTTTATGTTCGCCAATACCTTCATTGATTTGTCACTCTACTGCAGCTTTTAGCTGTTACTTAGAGACTATCCATCCACTCACATTACTCCATTGCAGTTCGGTTTGGTCTGCTACTTGCTTGTCTGCTGTAGACGCAGATTGTAGTAATGTCCTCATATCTTGGTTTTGTGTTATTCCACATATCTGTATTCTGGTACCTAACGTTCTGCCTGTATTTAGACTTTCTTTCTGACTATTTGTGCCCTCTTTGCTGTGACATGGGAGGGAACGTCTTCTTATTGTCCCTTACCATCTAGGTTTTGTGAGGCAATAGGCAGGGACAGTTGGAAAGGGGATCAGTCTCATCGTCCACTGTCTCTGTCTGTGTCTTTAGTCTGTTCAAAGAACTTGCGTTACATTTTCTGTTAACCTTAGATGTTTAGACTCTTTATATATGAGTTGCTTTAAGGGTCTCTGTTAAAAAAATGATATTTCAACATTCTTAAATGTATTGGGATGAATCTAAGTTTTGTTTATATGTGGTCTACAGTATACATGACAAAGTTGCTCTTTGTTAACATCATTCTATGCCTTTCTTATAGCTTGACTTCTGGCTTCCAGATTCAGAATTGCTTCTGGAGGTGGGAAAGGCTGCTGACTTCCGTGCTGAATATGATGTAGCATATGACATTCAAGCCCTCTTTGTCCAAAATAACTTGCCTTATGAGTAAGTACGAGCACACATGACTACATGAGTAGCTTTTGGTTAAGTTAAGGGAAGTGTTGTGCTGGGGCTGGAGTTCTGGAACAGAGTAATGTGTTAGTAGCATATGCTTGAAATATCCCTATAATGTATGCATGTCTGAAGTCTTTCCATTTCTTATACCAGTAAAGTTAAAGATCATTGTTAGGATGTATATATTTGCATGAAAGTTAAAGGAGTTGGCCACTGATAAACTTTACCAGGGTAAGTATAAGATCCTAATGGGATGATCAATATTATTCTTACCCTGATAATGTTTCTGCAACGCCCTACTGGCTTTCAGTAGATGGAAGAGGCTTTGCACTCATTACTGTATGCAACACCCGCCTTAAAAACGATTCCCATGTCAGTGGCTCTAGGGGTGTGCAAAGGATGTGTTTATCCGGCATGAAGCCAGACACAGGACGTCAAAAGAAGTCATGTGATCCAAAGCTCCTGGTGGCTGCACTGAAACTTCATGGCCTTAATCTTACCCTGCTTAAGTTTTGTATTTGTGGCTAACCCCTTTCAGATGCCTCACATTCATAAAATACCACAAAAGAAAATAGGAAAAGGGATATATTTCTAATGCCAACAAGCAGACAAAAGGGACTCCCTGTAATTGATGGAACAAGGGACTTTAAGAACCCCTGCTAGGGGGTGGTGTACACCCTATATTTTTGCACCTAGTGTTTTTTCATGAATTGGTTAAATGTATATTTCCTTGTCATGTAGGTAGTATATAATATTATATTTGTGTCTTTTTAGAATCATGATTGATGATCTGCAGGTGGCTATGGAGAGTCAACTGAATAACAACATCCGCTCCGGCCATAGCTACGAGAAGTACAATGAACTTGAGACGGTACAATTGTGAATACTCTGTTAACACATTTTATGAAAGGGGATTTTATGAGGCATAGTATATAATACAGCTTCTCCTTTACAGATTTACGCATGGTCTGCTAATATTGCCGCTCAGAATCCAGGTCTTGTCTCACGCTCACAGATTGGAACGTCATTTGAGGGTCGTCCTATCTACTTGCTGAAGGTATATAATCCATCAAAACATCATTAGTGAAGTGAAGGTCAATCTCTGAGGTGGCTACAGTCACAAACACATTTTATAGAATTGTTTACTGACCTTTACTAGAAGTTTACATCTGGGTAGAACCTTTCCAAAGCTAAACTGCGGCACACAACTTGATTAATTCCTATATAGTGCCAGGACCGAGGGGCCATCAGTAGTCCACCAGGGGCATTAGAAATACTCCAGACTAACAACTTTAGATCTTTTAGTAGTTAATCTAAGCCACAACAACCACAGAGAACAACAGCCAGTTTTACACTACAAGGCACACAAGCATATGCTCACCCCTCCCATATCCATATAGAAGCAAGCGGTTGGCGTCACAACATGTCTATATTTTTCCGTGCACGGTTGCGGTGCTGTGAGACAATGGGGCACATTTACTTACCCGGTTCCTGCATGATTCCCGATCCGGACTGCCTGACGAGGATGAACTCTGCCGCGATCCATGAAGATTGTGTGCCCGATATCTTGCATGTGTTGCTTCCCAAATCAGGTCCGCCGGAGTTCACCTACTTATGCACCTGTATGTAAGTGCTTGCGACACAATTTTTAAGTAAAATCCTGTGGTTTGTCCGAATCCGTCGGATCGTCTGCCGTCCGCCCCCCGATTTGTGTCGCATGAAAGCAATTGCGCCAAAATCCAATTGCGTGCGCCAAACACCCCTTTTAAGTCCCTGTCTCAGTGGCGCAAAACAAAATCGCCGGAAAGTCAGCCGAAAGTGCGTCCACGGGGCCCTTAGTAAATGAGCCCCAATGTGTGCTTATTACACTGTGACTGGGAACCATAGGCGTTTATGGGGACCGATATATGGCCCCAAATATCATTTCCCCACATGTTCAGTGTGCAAAGGGCCTAAAATGGTATTGAGGCTACAGTTATGGTGCCTGGGAGTTCCCTCTGATTGTCGCTCTCAGATTACATCAAGGCGCATTTAAAAGGTTAACACCCGTGATAGTTGCCAGCGATGGGATGACCTGAATTCCGAAATGGAACTTCTGACTCAAATCCAGACAGTTCACCATGGACCTGAAAATTGTTAAACCAGTGGAAAGGTGTCTCTGGGGGACTTATAACCACACTGTGGCACATTTATCATACGCTGGTGCTAGGTGTACCAGCATATAATGTTTCCACTGCCATGCGGGAATTAACAGAAGGCAAAGCTGTTCTACTGCCTGGCATAAAATTGTGCAAATAGCCTTTGCCTGAGCAAGGAGATGGTGTTAGCAGGGAATTAAACACAATTGGAATTGTGTCTATTTCAGGGGCACTTACCCTAATTTATTTGCCCCATTTTGTGGGTTCTTTGACTACTTTTAGAGAGGTTTTTGTTTTTGTCAAAAAAGTCTCAACTGGGGCCACAAAAAGGAGTACAAGAAACCATACAGAGTGGTGATACAGCCCCCATCTGTTTGGAAAGGAAATGTGTTCTCTGTTATCTATATAACTGAATTAATGAAATCTTAAGAATTACTTAATAAAGTAAACCAGTTACAGAACTAGCATTGAAGAGTGTGGGCTAGTTTCCCTTGGTCAAGTTATTATTGTTACAATTTGTTACACTGTCTGACCCTCTCCCTGCTCTTCAGCACTTGTCCAGTGTCCTGAGGAAGTGCTGAGGGAGCAGGGGGAGTGTGAGACAGTGTAACAATCTGTAAAGCGAGATCACAGAGGGGCTAGGGTGGCCCCTCAAGTTAATTTTTTTTAAAGTTGATTTTAGAAGCAATGGTGCGGGGATCTATGAGTAAGTGTCCCTGGTTTATCATGCTTGATTTTATGGTAATTTCCTTTAACCCTATAGCAAACCATCCAGATGAAAATAATCAAAAATTGTAAGAATTTTGCTTTATGACTGAATTATTTCAGGTTGGAAAGCCTGGTGCAAACAAAAATGCTGTGTTCATTGATTGTGGATTCCACGCAAGAGAATGGGTGTCTCCTGCATTCTGCCAGTGGTTTGTGAAAGAGGTACAGTATGCTAACTAAGAAACAAGACATGTACTGTGTGCGGCACTGGTTTCTGAAGAATGTTTTTCTAATTCTGTACAACACCCTCCCTGCCGTTTTTACATTTCAGGCTGTTAATTCCTATGGATCTGATGCTCAATTTACCAATCTGCTTGACAACCTGGATTTCTATGTTCTACCTGTCTTAAATGTTGATGGCTACAAGTACTCTTGGACTTCTGTAAGTTATATTTGTTGACTTAATTCCATTAAACCATTAATTAGCTAGTACTCTTTGAACTAGTAGTTAAAAATTTTTTGCAGGACCGAATGTGGAGGAAAACTCGTTCTGTCAACCAAAATACCTTCTGCACTGGTACAGACCCAAACAGAAATTTTGCAGCAAATTGGGGCAGTAAGTTGATAATATACATAATGCACTAATATTCAATTTGAATGTACAAAGTTACAAAGCGATGTTATTGTGTTGTTAGAAATAAGTACAACTTAAAGGAAACCTACCACTTGTAGTGGCAGGTTTCTGATGGAAATACCGGGCACCAGCTCAGGGTGAGCTTGTTTAAAACACTTTATAAACTTTATAGCCGGCGCAGGCAGGTACGCACTCGGCGCTTACCGTGCGCGCGGCTACATAGGAAGTGAATGAGAGCCGCGCGCATGGTAAGCGCCGAGCGCGTACCTCCCTGCGCCGGCTATAAAGTTTAAAAAGTGTTTTAAACCGCGATACCGCGGTTTAAAACACTAACGAAAATAAGCTCCGGCACCAGCTCAGCCTGAGCTGGTGCCCGGTATTTCCATCAGAAACCTGCCACTACAAGTGGTAGGTTTCCTTTAAAGAGTAGAGTAGAGCAGAGACTTACATGGAGAACTATGGAAATACTACAACTAGAATCATGATGACTTACAGGGGTTGTACCAAGTTAGCCTATTATCCCCTATCCACGGAATAGGGGGAAACAAGCTGATTGGTGAGGGTTTGTCTACTTGGATCCCCACTAAACACAGGAACCCGGATCCAAAAATCTGGGATCCTGCTCTTATTAGAGGATGGATTGGCAGGTTGATTCATTAGTAGTGGCGTTTCAGTAATTGCTGAGCACAGTGTTAGGCTTTCTCCAAGACTCAAAAATGAAATGATTGGGAGTTAGCTGAATGCAATGCTCAATTTCTGAAACTCCTGTTCTATTTAATGGGGTTGTCTGGGTTTTCAAAAAAATTATGTCTATGGGGTTATAAAAATTATAAAAATCTTATACTTACCTCTTCCAGTGCTCCCGAAGTCTCACGACATGACCCTGTCTGTCTACAAAGGCAGGTGCTCGCGTCTGACTACTGCCACGTACCTGATACTGGATCACTTTAAATGTGTATCAGGTGGGCATCAGTGGTCAGATGGGATTGCCTCTATAAACAAACAGAGGACCGGCATTAAAGGGCAGTGCCGTAGGACTATGGGAGTCCTGAAGGAGGTGAGTATTTTTATTGGTTTTTTAAATAACCCCTTCCAGTTTACCACATTCTGTTGTAGATTTTAAGGGACTATTTTTATGTGGTTTTTGGGGTACAATCTTCACAAAAAAAAACATTCCCTCGTGTCTGAAGACATGGCTATGTTTATTGAATTTGTGTGTCTTTAACCTTTCATTTTGGAAGAATCCCCCCTACACACATCATTTACTAGTCTTGTGACAGTAAGGCTTTGGAGTGTTATTTTTTTCCCTTTTATCTCCAATAAAAATGAGACATTCTGAGCTTTTGTTTAACACACATTTGTTATTCCAGAATGATACATTTTTGACATAAGTAATAAAATTAAACACATTTTGTTAAAGTGGTTTACTGTTTTTTTAAGCTAATGGAGCAACTTCAAGTCCTTGCAGTGAGGTTTATTGTGGCACCATTCCGGAATCAGAGAGTGAAACCAGAGCTCTAGGTGATTTCATCCGCAGTAATCTCTCTTCTATCAAAGCCTACCTGACCGTTCACTCCTACTCCCAGATGTTGCTCTTCCCGTACTCCTATAAGCATGCTCCAGCAAAGGATTACGATGAGCTGGTGAGTACTAGGTGATCTTGTTACAGTCTGTTTATCCTTCATACATCACAGGTATGGATGCCCCATGACTTGCACAACTTTATTGTGGATGTTTATACATTTATTTCATAGAGGCAGAGCAAGTATTCTAATTACCAGGCTCATGGTATTTTGGGTCTTTGGGACCAGACATGATTTGAACTTTTACTTTTAATAGCTTTCACTTTGTCACTTTTGGGACTAGCGGCATGATTTTGCAATTTTTTTTCTTAGGAGACATGCAGGATTCTATTTTACAGATGTTTTATTATTTGATCATTCAGCAGTCTCCAAAAACCAACGTCGAAACGATGATGCAGGCTTTAGAGATTAATATGAATACCATAGAGCTGCTACCAAGCCAAATAAATGAATGATCAAAAGTACTGATGAGCAGAGTCATCAGTATTCAGGTCCCCCATGATAGCCAAACCTAGGTCAGAAGTCTGAATTTGAAGACACGGATTCAAATGCGTGTGCTCTATCAGTAACACGCACGATCGGTGCTGGCACCATTCACAGGTGTTATCATTCACTTGCAGTGGACAAAACTCCATGGGGCACATTTACTATGTATAATGCTGGGTGCAACAGATTCATTAAGAACGTGTGCCAGAAATCATGAATCTGTCGATTCCCTGCATTGGCCCGACAGAGTTCACCAATTTTTTGCAGTGCACCTTTAACATAGGGTGTGCGCCAGACTTTGCATGTTAAATATACGTTGCTTGGTTCGACTTGGTTGCATCCTTTCGTGCTGTACCACAAAAGGGTTGCATGCGACACAATAGTGGCGCAGACACTTCTTAAATACATGTGCAAGCCACTTTGCCCACGGAATATAAAGAATAACCTGTGATTGGTGCCAGCACCGGCGGGAGAAGGGTGAACCAAACTCACAATGTTTGGTACAACCTTTAACAATGAGGTTCAGGTCTGTTTATCACTAATCAAATGCATAGCATTCATATTAACTACAGCCATAAATTATTATACTGACTGCACATTTAATATTGAGGGGATTCCTCATGCCCAGCATGACAGTCAAATTTACTCCAGGTAGGAGCTAAAATGTTCCCTTTTCAGCATAAATTTAAGTGAATTTTCTTGGTTGCAATGGGCTAACTTCTCTCTTTTAATAAATGCACCCCATATACTTTTCACAATGTCAGAAAATAAAACACGCTATACAAAGTAGCTGGAAAAAAATCTGAATTAATGGAAGAGATGGAATAAAATTCTCAATTGTTTCCTCCATCAGATTGGTGAAGTTGGGTCAGAAATCCCAAAATTCCCATATCTGAATTTAGGCATCTGTCCTCTAATATGAAGTCAGTTTGTGACTACAGTAACTGAGTGGAGACTTAAAGCCATAGATGCTCCACTGGGAGATTCTGGAAATATGCAAACACATTTTCCAAGGTGTTAAATGGAAAACAATGCCTCCTTTTGCTAGCTTGAAAGGCAGCCCCCTTAGCACCAAGTATGACCTACAAGAAGTTGAATAACATGATGTGGGGTTAAGCCAATTAAGACTTCTTATAAGCCATGTTTGGTGTTAAGGGGGCTGCCTTTCAATGTAGCAAAAGGAGGCATTGTTTTCTATTTCCCAACTCTGAAAATGTATTTGCATATTCCCCATCATATTCAAAGGTAAGCAGCTTTTAATTACTGCAGAAGGGTGGGACTCTTAAAGGGAACCTGTCAGGGCGACTTTGTATACTGAACCACCCATAGGTCCTTCAAAAAGGTTGATTTGGGACTCTAAACCACAGATCCATAAGAACCTGTAGTTGGTTTAGGGTCCCATATTGGCCTAATAGGTCTTCTTTAAACATCTAAATATAAGGACATCCCCCATAGCATTTGAGAACTTACTGTCCTAATATATTCATTTGTATTTCACAGTCAACAGTCATGCCGCTGCTAAGAACTTACATAAGTTATACATTAGACAATTCTCACAGCGCATTGTGTTTAGCTTTGCAAGATCAAAACTGCTGCTAAATTAGGCTACGAGAATAGAGCTGATACTGAAAAAGCAGACAGGATTCATAGGTTCCTAAATAACAGGCAGCAGTTTCCGACCCTGATAAGAGGCACATAAAGAATAAAAGGACAGTATCATACATGTCACAATTAATTGTAAAAATAAACGGAAGTAATTCACAGTTCAAATGAACACATATAGAAATACAAATACTATCGTCAGGCTTGTATAATGTCAAATCAATGTGAGACAATAAGTAGCTCATTCTCATTAATTTATATGGATAATGAGATTACATATGGAATTAATCAGTCACCCAGACTGTAATGAGCTGCCGTCAGCACCACAACATCCTGCTGTCCCTATAGATGGAAAAGTGATGAAAATGCGCAGTTGAATATGTGATTCATGATCATTTTCATGGCACATAACATAACCCATATTGACACTAGAAAAGATTAAAAGGTGAAGATAAATATTATAATGTAACAAGTCATTTTGGCTTTGACAATTATTAAAATGAATGACTTCATTAATATAATTTCTCTATTTCCAGATGTCTCTCGCAGAAGGAGCAGTTAATGCATTATCGTCATTGTATGGCACAGTTTACACGTATGGACCTGGAGGCAAAACAATCTGTGAGTGTGTTTTTCCTGTCTGCTTGAATCTTATATGTTGTCATCAGAAGTAAATTTGGCACTTCTATGTCCCAATACAAATTTATGTCTAGGAGCCCCTACTACTGCACAGCCACAATATGAATAATAGAACAGGGATTCTAACTGTATCAGTGTCTTTTGGATGCTGATACAATATAAAGCATAGGGGTAAGCATCATACCTTACATTGACTTTCCAGACTGATTGGGGCCATGGGCAACTAAGAACATTCTTACTCTTAGACTGCTTGATAAATATGCCCCAATATTGTATCTACACAACTATTCTAGGAAGTAATTGCTTGGGTTGCATTATGGATATATCCAACCCTGATTGTCAAACTTGCCTCTCTTGGAATTTTCAGGAGGATCCTGTGGAAAATGTCCTAGGCGCAGTGGAAAACTCGCTAGGCTATTTTTGATATGGCTTGGGTATATTATATTGGAAGCCAATTATTCTAAAAGACAACTACTGAATGTTGGCAAATCTGTAACACCGACTAGTTAAATTATATGTGATATCTGTTTAGCTACAGAGCCAAGTAAAGGAACCTGTGGCCACTATGACTACGAAAAGTTCATACCTCTCTCCTCATTCCTTCTCCTGCTCAAATACTTCTTTGGCCTCTGATCACACAGACACCTCACTATCTCATCACCCAATGAGCCTTTTCTGATTGAGTAACCTACCATGTGAAAAGTTCTAATAGACCTGATGATGCGTCCAGTCTAGTGACCCGAAACGTGTTGTCTTGTATGATTTTATATATTTTTTATTTTAATAAAGTGGCATCTTATACAAATTTTCTTTGTATGCCGCATGTAACTATTAATTGAATTGGGTTGCGCTGGATTTGACGTCCAACTTTTCTAAAACCCGAAAGGAGCAAGGATCCCTCTTTTTTCCCACGGGTCACCAGATACATGTGATAAGTTGATGTGTAGTATCCATGAGGTAAGGAACATATAACCATGTAATGACATTGAGGAGCAAGAAGAAGACGGAAGAGTCCTTCTGGGGTTAAACCATTTGCAACTATGAATCACAATGGATTCTACCATTAACCCCTTCATAACACTTATCCACCACGATTATTATAATTCATTTATTCACTACCATAGACCTTGATGATAACCAATACGCTTTCTGTAAAATTTGAAAGTCTTCAGTCCAATTCTTGTTTCCTAACAGACTCCACCTCCCCTTTGTATTTGCTTCACTCCCAGTTCTGCAAAGTTTTCAGTGAGTTATATTTTACTTGTCTTTATACTCTCTTTCCCACAGATCTATCATCTGGAGGTTCTGATGACTGGGCTTATGATACGGGTATTAAATATTCCTTCACATTTGAGTTGCGTGACACAGGAAAATATGGCTTTGTGCTGCCTGAGTCTGAGATCAAGGAGACCTGTGAAGAAACAATGCTGGCTGTCAAATACATTTCCAATCACGTCCTGAATAACGCTTAATGATTTACCTCAAATATGACAATTTCATCTTAAAAGAATGTGAAATAAAAACTACAAATAATAATTCATACTGGCTTTGAAGGTTTGGAGCCAAAACAAGTAGGAAATAAAAATGGAAGGTCAATGTATAGAAAAGACGTATACGCTCTCCTTCTTGCTGGATCCATTCTTGCTTTGGCTCAAGAAACTGTATTAAAAGCAAAAGCATAAAAAAGCTCCATGTGTCCATGTTTATACTTCAACCAAAAAAAAAAACAGTCCACTACTGTCTTCAACGGGATGGCCCCTATATTACTTCAATTAATACTTGGATACATGTCTCCAGCTCACAAAGTGTATAACTAAAATATATATTTTATTAATTTATCTAATTGTAACATATACTTTATTAAAAAATAGTCCAAGTCACGAGTAGGGTAAGCCCATACCAGCAAGATCACAGATAACAAAAACCAGGACACTTAATAGTTACAGATGCTAAAAATTACAGCTCTATGAATACATTAATATCCTGATTAGCCGTCTACTTGCTGAACTCCTTAAATGTATTATAGACAAATTCTAAAATTCAAAGTCTTAAAAGTTTTATTCAGCTCAGGTTCCCCTCGTACCGAAGCACGTTTTGCATCTGCTTCTTCAGGAGGCGGGATATTTAGGACTTTTAAACACTGGTCTATAAGGAGTTGCTTGTCGATTAATGTCCCAAATTTACCTAAAAATTAATTCAATACTAGAGAATGTAAAACCTCACTGCTAGCGATTACAATAGACTTTTATGGTCTTGCTCTTCTTTGTTTCGCAGAACATATGAAATCATACACTCAGAATGAAAACATTCCAATAATTTCCCTTCTGACTCAAAATTATTTAATTAATTTTACACTTTAAAGAAGAACTTTCTGCATATTTTAGGAAATGCTTTCTGAAAATTTTGAGCTAAGATGTACTTTCTCTGGGAATCTATAAATAAACTGACAACAGGGTGTTAATCCCCAGGGGATTGGACAGTGTCAGAATGTGTAAGGATATGTCCCATTAACACGGAGAAGAAAAACACCAAGTTTTCAACGTTCTTAAACATTTCTAAGAGAGATGCTGAGTCACAAAAGCAGAAACCTCTTTAAAAGGGAATATCCAACTTTCCTAGCATCAGCTTTAGTACATAATGAAATCATTTTATTACCCATTAAACAAAATTCTGTCAGATTTGTTCTTCTCAATTTGAATTGTGCGGTTCAATTTATCATTCTCATATCAATTTTTGGATTGAGGTCAGAGCTACATTGCAAATTTTTGTAGCGCTATTGAATTATTTTAACTTTAATGCTGCACCTGCCTGAGCACCCAAGTCCATATGAATGATCTGAGTTTGATGCAATTTTGTGGACCACGGGGGTAACATAGTAGTTAAAATCAATTTCTACTCTCAAAAACAAATATAGATCTGGCAATCAAATGTTTATATATAGAGATGAGCGAACATACGAGTATTTCGCCCGCTCGAGAAAATGGCAGCTCCCGCCGTTTTGCTTTTTGGCGGCCAGAAACAGAGCCAATCACAAGCCAGGAGACTCTACACTCCACCCAGCATGACGTGGTACCCTTACACGTAGATAGCAGTGGTTGGCTGGCCAGATCAGGTGACCCTGGGATAGACTAGCCACTGCCCGCGCTGCTCGGATCATTCTCTGTCTGGATGCCGCTAGGGAGAGAGCTGCTGCTGGTCAGGGAAAGCGTTAGGCTGTTCTATTAGCTTACTGTTAGGCAGGAGTGATTCTACAACAACCCAACAGCCCTTCTTAGGGCTACAATAACGTTATACTTTTTTTTTTTATTTGCTTGTGGCTTGGCTTGCTGGCACTAGTAGTGCAGCTAGTACCATATTGTGAGGAATTAGCAGGGGGACTTGCTACCGTTGTGTTTAGCTCTTAGTGACACACATATCCACCTCAAACACCAAAGTGGGACAATTTATTAGGGGTTTGATTTCAATTAGGCACAGTCTGCCAGTTTCTTTTTATTTTACGTTTATTTTTTTAATAACTCAGTGTCATCTCATCTTGCATAGTAGTGTGCTTTCATACTTGGCTAGAAAATAGCCATAGGAGAATCCAAACGTCTTACTTACGCCTACAGTAGCGTTATATATATTTGATTTCTGGTTGATCTGCTGGTGGCTGTAGTTGCTGCAGTGCATCTACTAGGAAATTGTGAGCAATTTGTAGTGAGACTTGCGACCACTGTGTTTTGCGCTTAGTGACGCACATATCCATCGCAAAGACCGAAGTGGGAAAATTTATTAGGGCCCGGGGTTGTATTTCAATTAGGCACAGTCTGCCATTTCCTTTTTTATTTTACGTTTATTTTTTTCATAACTCAGCGTCATCTCATCTGGCATAGTAGTGTGCTTTAATACTTGGCTAGAAAATAGCCATAGGAGAATCCAAACGTCTTACTTACGCCTACAGTAGCGTTATATATATTTGATTTCTGGTTGATCTGCTGGTGGCTGTAGTTGCTGCAGTGCATCTACTAGGAAATTGTGAGCAATTTGTAGTGAGACTTGCGACCACTGTGTTTTGCGCTTAGTGACGCACATATCCATCGCAAAGACCGAAGTGGGAAAATTTATTAGGGCCCAGGGTTGTATTTCAATTAGGCACAGTCTGCCATTTCCTTTTTTATTTTACGTTTATTTTTTTCATAACTCAGCATCATCTCATCTTGCATAGTAGTGTGCTTTCATACTTGGCTAGAAAATAGCCATAGGAGAATCCAAACGTCTTACTTACGCCTACAGTAGCGTTATATATATTTGATTTCTGGTTGATCTGCTGGTGGCTGTAGTTGCTGCAGTGCATCTACTAGGAAATTGTGAGCAATTTGTAGTGAGACTTGCGACCACTGTGTTTTGCGCTTAGTGACGCACATATCTATCGCAAAGACCGAAGTGGGAAAATTTATTAGGGCCCGGGGTTGTATTTCAATTAGGCACAGTCTGCCATTTCCTTTTTTATTTTACGTTTATTTTTTTCATAACTCAGCGTCATCTCATCTGGCATAGTAGTGTGCTTTAATACTTGGCTAGAAAATAGCCATAGGAGAATCCAAACGTCTTACTTACGCCTACAGTAGCGTTATATATATTTGATTTCTGGTTGATCTGCTGGTGGCTGTAGTTGCTGCAGTGCATCTACTAGGAAATTGTGAGCAATTTGTAGTGAGACTTGCGACCACTGTGTTTTGCGCTTAGTGACGCACTTATCCATCGCAAAGACCGAAGTGGGAAAATTTATTAGCGCCCAGGGTTGTATTTCAATTAGGCACAGTCTGCCATTTCCTTTTTTATTTTACGTTTATTTTTTTCATAACTCAGCGTCATCTCATCTGGCATAGTAGTGTGCTTTAATACTTGGCTAGAAAATAGCCATAGGAGAATCCAAACGTCTTACTTACGCCTACAGTAGCGTTATATATATTTGATTTCTGGTTGATCTGCTGGTGGCTGTAGTTGCTGCAGTGCATCTACTAGCAAATTGTGAGCAATTTGTAGTGAGACTTGCGACCACTGTGTTTTGCGCTTAGTGACGCACATATCCATCGCAAAGACCGAAGTGGGAAAATTTATTAGGGCCCAGGGTTGTATTTCAATTAGGCACAGTCTGCCATTTCCTTTTGTATTTTACGTTTATTTTTTTCATAACTCAGCGTCATCTCATCTGGCATAGTAGTGTGCTTTCATACTTGGCTAGAAAATAGCCATAGCAATGGGATAGCATCGTTTGGTTTTAAAAACTAAAAAACACACACAAAAAAAAAAACACAAAAAAAAGTTAAAAAAAAAATTAAAGTTATAACTCTCATTTTCAAAATGTTTAACCCGAGGGCTCGGGGTAGAGGATGAGGGCGGGGACGTGGGCGTCCAACTACTGCAGGGGTCAGAGGCCGTGGTCCTGGGCGGGGTGAGACACCACCTGCTTATGAGGGAGCAGGGGAACGCCGCAGAGCTACACTCCTTAGGTTCATGTCTGAAGTTACTGGGACTCGTGGTAGAGCACTGTTGAGGCCAGAACAGTGCGAACAGGTGATGTCGTGGATTGCCGACAATGCTTCGAGCAATTTGTCCACCAGTCAGTCTTCCACGCAGTCCACCCATGTCACCGAAATCGTCACTCCTCCAGCTCCTGCACCTCAGCCTCCTCCCCCCCAGTCTGCCCCCTCCCAGCAAAATTTGCCATTTGAACCGGCATACTCTGAGGAACTGTTTTCTGGACCCTTCCCACAGTCACAAACCACTTGTCCGGTTGCTAATGAGCAATTTTCCGATGCCCAGGTTTTCCACCAGTCGCAGTCTGTGGGTGATGATGACCTTGTTGACGTACTGGAAGAAGTGTGTAAAGAGGTGTCCGACGATGAGGAGACACGGTTGTCAGACAGTGGGGAAGTTGTTGTCAGGGCAGGAAGTCCGAGGGGGGAGCAGACTGAGGGATCGGAGGATGATGAGGTGACAGACCCAAGCTGGGTTGAGAGGCCGGGTGAACACAGTGCTTCTGAGACGGAGGAGAGTCCTCGACCAGAACAGGTTGGAAGAGGCAGTGGTGGGGCCAGACGGAGAGGCAGGGCCAGAGCTGGTGCATCAGCGCCAAATGTGTCAACTAGTGAAGCTCCCGTGGCGAGGGCTCCTGCGGCGAGGGCTAGATTTTCAGAAGTCTGGAGGTTCTTTAAGGAAACACCGGATGACCAACGGACTGTGGTGTGCCACATTTGCCAAACCAGGATCAGCAGGGGTTCCACCACTACTAGCTTAACTACCACCAGTATGCGCAGGCATATGAATGCTAAACACCCCACTCAGTGGCAACAAGCGCGTTCACCTCCGGCCGTGCACACCACTGCTCCTTCCCCTGTGTCAGCTGATAGTCAGCCCCCTACCCAGGACCCTGGCACAAAAACCCCATCGTCGCCTCCACGATCCTCCACAGCATCCACCAGCGTTCAGCTCTCCATACCCCAGACGCTGGAGCGGAAACGCAAATATAGTGCAACCCACCCGCACGCCCAAGCCCTTAATGTGCACATCTCCAGATTGCTAAGCCTGGAGATGCTGCCCTATAGGCTAGTAGAGACCGAGGCCTTTCGCAGCCTCATGGCGGCGGCCGCCCCTCGGTGTTCGGTCCCCAGCCGCCACTACTTTTCCCGATGTGCCGTCCCAGCCCTGCACCAGCACGTGTCAGACAACATAATCCGTGCCCTGACCAACGCCGTTTCTGACAAGGTCCACCTGACCACGGACAGGTGGACGAGTGCTGCCGGGCAGGGCCACTATATATCGCTGACGGCACATTGGGTTAACTTGGTGGAGGCTGGGACCGAGTCTGACCCTGCGGCTGGTCATATACTGCCGACGCCGAGGATTGCGGGGCCTACCTCGGTCCAGGTGTTTCAGGCCTACTATGCCTCCTCCTCCTCCCACCCCTCCTCCACCTCCTCCTCCGAACGACCATCCGTGGGCATGGCGCCATCAGTTGGTAGCTCTAGGCACAGCAGCAGTGCCGTCGCTAAGCGACAGCAGGCGGTGCTGAAACTGCTGAGCCTAGGCGATAAAAGGCACACCGCCCAAGAACTATTACAGGGCATCACGGCGCAGACTGATCTGTGGCTGGCACCGCTGAACCTGAAGCCAGGCATGGTTGTGTGTGACAACGGCCGTAACCTGGTGGCGGCTCTGCAACTCGGCAGACTGACACATGTGCCATGCCTGGCCCATGTGTTAAATCTGATAGTTCAGCGTTTCCTCAAGACATACCCCAATCTGTCTGATTTGCTCACGAAGGTGCGCCGCATCTGTGCGCATTTCAGGAAGTCCAGCACAGATGCTGCCACTCTCAGGGCAGCGCAGCGCCGCCTCCAACTGCCCGCTCACCGACTGTTGTGCGACGTGCCCACGAGGTGGAATTCAACACTGACCATGTTATCCAGAGTTTACCAGCAGCGCCGAGCGATTGTAGACTGCCAGATGTCAACTTCCACCAGAACTGGTAGTCAGGTCAGTCAGCTTCCTCAAGTCTACAATGAGGAGTGGACGTGGATGTCTGATATCTGTCAGGTGCTGAGTAACTTTGAGGAGTCAACACAGATGGTCAGTGGCGATGCCGCCATCATCAGCCTCACCATCCCGCTGCTTGGCCTGTTGAAAAACTCTCTGGTCAGCATGAAGTCGGAAGCTTTGCGCTCCTCACAAGAGACGGGGGAAGAAGATTCCCTTGTTGATAGCCAAAGCACCCTTAGGTCTGTTTCTCAGCGCATATCGGAGGAGGTGGAGGAGGATGAGGAGGAAGAGGAGGAGAATGTTGGCGAGACACAAGAGGGGACCATTGTTGAGTCCTTCACTGTTGAGCGTGTATGGGCAGAAGAAGAGGAGTTGGAGGAGTTGGAGGAGGAGGAAATGGACAGTCAGGCCAGTGAGGGGAGTGAATTCTTACGCGTTGGTACTCTGGCGCATATGGCAGATTTCATGCTAGGCTGCCTATGCCGTGACCCTCGCGTTCAAAGAATTTATTCCAGCACCGATTACTGGGTGTTCACTCTCCTGGACCCACGGTACAAGCAAAATCTTTCCACTCTCATCCCTGGAGAGGAAAGGAGTGTGAGAATGCATGAATACCAGCAGGCCCTGGTGCACAAGCTGAAACAGTATTTCCCTTCTGACAGCGCTAGCGGCAGAGTGCGTAGTTCTGCGGGACAAGTAGCGAGGGAGAGTAGGCGAGCAGGCAGCTTGTCCAGCACTGGCAAGGGTACGCTTTACAAGGCTTTTGCCAGCTTTATGTCACCCCAGCAAGACACTGTCACCTGTCCCCAGTCTCGGCAGAGTAGGGCTGATCTTTACAGAAAGATGGTGAGGGAGTACGTAGCTGACCATACCATCGTCCTAAATGATCACACAGCTCCCTACAACTACTGGGTTTCAAAGCTGGACATGTGGCACGAACTGGCGCTGTACGCCTTGGAGGTTCTTGCCTGCCCTGCCGCTAGCGTCTTGTCCGAGCGGGTTTTCAGTGCAGCTGGTGGCATCATCACCGATAAGCGTACACGCCTGTCGACTGACAGCGCTGACAGGCTGACGCTTATCAAGATGAATAAAGCCTGGATTTCTCCTAATTTCCAATCTCCACCAGGTGAAGGAAGCTCAACCTGAATAATTTATCCACTCCTCCTCCTCCTCATTTTCCTCCTTCTCCTCCTCTTTGTACAGTAAAGCAGAGGAAACTGGCTATTTTTTGACAGGGCCCACTGGCTCTAGCTATAGTACTTTATGCATTTAATTTTTATGGAGGGCCACCGACCCGGTCCTCTGTTTTAAACAATTTTTGGGAGTGCCACATACAGGCACTCAATCTATTCCATTTTTCTGGAGGGCCACCTACCTGCTCCTCTGGTTTGAAAACTTTTTTGGACTGCCACATACAGGCACTCAATCTATTCCATTTTTATGGAGGGCCACCTACCTGCTCCTCTGGTTTGAAAACTTTTTTGGACTGCCACATACAGGCACTCAATCTATTCCATTTTTATGGAGGGCCACCTACCTCCTCCTCTGGTTTGAAAACTTTTTTGGACTGCCACATACAGGCACTCAATCTATTCCATTTTTATGGAGGGCCACCTACCTGCTCCACTGGTTTGAAAACTTTTTTGGACTGCCACATACAGGCACTCAATCTATTCCATTTTTATGGAGGGCCACCTACCTCCTCCTCTGGTTTGAAAACTTTTTTGGACTGCCACATACAGGCACTCAATCTATTCCATTTTTATGGAGGGCCACCTACCTGCTCCTCTGGTTTGAAAACTTTTTTGGACTGCCACATACAGGCACTATCCAAATTGAATTGTCTCCATAGCAGCCTCCACACGTTGTCTCCATTGCTACCTCCAAAAGTCGTCCATATAGCTGCCTCCATACATCGTCCCTTTATCAAACGAGGTGTGTCAGGCCGAAATTTGGGTTGTTTTCATGGATTCCACATCAAAGTTGTTAACTTTGTCGCCACCCTGCTGTGTTATCCACAAAATACACTGGCAAACTTTCACCATTTACGGATGTTATTTCAGCGCTTCTTGCGCATCTGTTTACATTCCCCTCACCCGCCATATCCTAAACTTATAAGAACGCTACTACACTTGATCTTATACAAAAGGTTCTTAGAAGTGCTGTTTGGGGAGTAGCCTAGAGACAGGGGCTTGGATTGGCTAAAGCTCGCCTGGCAGCGGAGCGCCAGCTCCATGCCAAGATCCAACTAACATAGTTTTAACTGCAGCACCTTTAATCTACTACTAGTTCACTGCCTCCATACATGGTCCCCTTATCAAACGAGCTGTGTCAGGCAGAATTTTGGATTGTTTTCATGGCTTCCATGTTAACTTTGTCGCCACCCTGCTGTGTAATCCTCAAAATATACTGGCAAACTTTTACCATTTACGGATATTATTTCAGCGCTTCTTGCGCATCTGTTTACATTCCCCTCACCCGCCATATTCCCAACTTATAAGAGCGCTACTACACTTAACTTGGTGCAGGCTGGGACCGAGTCTGACCCTGGGGCTAGTCATATACTGCCGACGCAGAGGATTGCGGGGCCTACCTCGGTCCAGGTGTTTCAGGCCTACTATGCCTCCTCCTCCTCCCACCCCTCCTCCACCTCCTCCTCCTCCAAATTACCATCCGTGGGCATGGCGCCATCAGTCGGTAGCTCTAGGCACAGCAGCAATGCCGTCGCTAAGCGACAGCAGGCGATGCTCAAACTGCTGAGCCTAGGTGATAAAAGGCACACCGCCCAAAAGCTATTACAGGGCATTCCACATCAAACTTGTTAACTTTGTCGCCACCGTGCTGTGTAAGCCACAAAATATACTGGCAAACTTTTTTCATTTACGGATATTATTTCAGCGCTTCTTGCGCATCTGTTTACATTCCCCTCACCCGCCATATCCCAAACTTATAAGAACGCTACTACACTTGATCTTATACAAAAGGTTCTTAGAAGTGCTGTTTGGGGAGTAGCCTAGAGACAGGGGCTTGGATTGGCGAAAGCTCGCCTGGCAGCGGAGCGCCAGCTCCATGCCAAGATCCAACTAACATAGTTTTAACTGCAGCACCTTTAATCTACTACTAGTTCACTGCCTCCATACATGGTCCCCTTATCAAACGAGCTGTGTCAGGCAGAATTTTGGGTTGTTTTCATGGCTTCCACATCAAACTTGTTAACTTTGTCGCCACCCTGCTGTGTAATCCACAAAATATACTGGCAAACTTTTATCATGTACCGATATTATTTGAGCGCTTCTTGCTCACCTCCTTTGGTTCCTCTCTGCCACCCATTGGTTGGAAGCCTGAGTCCATTTAGGGTATGTCGCCATGCCACTCTCTAGCCTGCCGCTGCTGCCGCTGCCTCTGCATGCCGTCCCCTATAGTGTCAGGGTCAATTATTGGATGTTTTAGATGCTATCTAGCTTCATTCTGTCACTCTGTCATGGCCATGCTGTTGCCCATAATTTTGGCATAATGGTGCGATTAAGCAGCCTCAGAGGCATCCATGCATGCTGCCCCTGCTGTTTCCTGTCCATTTCCGTGGTGTTTCCATCCTTTTCTGAGGTTCCCAGGTGTTTGGCCAAGCTTCCCTGTGCAGAGCCTTGGTCCCCTTGAAAAATGCTCGAGTCTCCCATTGACTTCAATGGGGCTCGTTACTCGAAACGAGCACTCGAGCATCGGGAAAAGTTTGTCTCGAATAACGAGTACCCGAGCATTTTAGTGCTCGCTCATCTCTATTTATATACATTTAGTATATATCAGTCTTTAAATGGGTTATACCAAGATTGCATATTATCTCCTACCAACAAGGACTGCTGGGACTCCGGAGAACTGGGGCCCTGTTCTAATTTATGGCTGGACCGTCAAGGCTAGCACATTGCTTGGCAATCTCCAGCACTTCCTTTCACTGCCTAAGATATCCTCCTACTACTGAATGGTGTGGCCTATGTAATGCTTCACCCATTAGTGAGAACAAGACCCCGGTTCTCCATATTGTTGCGGGTTCCATTCTTGTGATTGTTGGTGGCCCAGCAGTCAGACCCTCATCGATCAGCTTGCTATCCTCTATCCTGTGGACAGGGGATAACTTGCAAACTTAATGCAACCCTTTTAAAGGACACTCCCCTGATGAAGTCACCTCGAGTGACGGAACGCGTGGGGTGGTAATGCCTATACCCTGATTTGCTGTGTTGTGAGCTCAGATTTAGTAGCCATGATTGTTTTCTGATTTTTGATGTTTGTACTTTTACAGTATCTATTCTATCCTGGTTACTTTGATTTATGTTGCATTGTCTGTGATATGTACCAACTGCATATATATTGTTTACTGGTTTAATATGTGAGAACCTTTCTTGAGCTCACACTGTTTCTATCTGTGCAATCAGAGGTTGAGTGTTGGTGACTTTACTTCATTCACCACACCGAGTTTCGAGTGTCTTAGTACACTTTTTAAGTGATTTTATATTGTGTGTCTGGTCTTTTTTGTAACTAATAAAGATTATTTCTAATTTACCGTTGGGTTATTATGGCACATCTTCTTTTTCTGGGACATTATGAGTTGTTAACAGTGTCCATAGACCCACTTTTTTGATATTTTGCTGTGCAGGATCCCTTATTTGCTCAGATACCTTTTAAAGGACATCTACCATCAGTTTAGTGATGGTAGATGTGTCCTAGTAAAAAGTTCCTGAGGACTTCTTTTATTATACAGGTGGTCCCCTACTTAAGGACTCCCGACTTACAGACAACCCGTAGTTACAGACGGACCCCTCTGCCCACTGTCACCTTTGGTGAAGTTCTCTGGATGCTTTATTATAGTCCCAGGCTGCAATGATAAGCTGTAAGGTGTATGTAAGGAAGTTTTAATGATAATTTTTGGTCCCATTACAGCAAAAATTTTGAAACTGCAATTGTCACTGGGGCAAAAAAAAAAAATTGTCTGGAACTACAATTATAAAATATACAGTTTCGACTTACATACAAATTCAACTTAAGAACAAACCTACGGACCCTATCTTGTAGGTGACCCGGGGACTGTCTGTAACTCTATTTCCACAGAGATATAGAGGCAGATTTACTTACCCGGTTCCGTCGCTACCCCACGGTGCGTTGTCCGCCGCAGTTCACCTTCTTCTTCCTGGTGCATGTGAGTGCTTGATCTTGTGACACAAATCCTTTTTTAAATTCCGCGGTTTGTCCGAATCCGTCAGGTTGTCGCACGGCCACGCCCCCCGATTTCTGTCGTGTGCAAGCTGGCGCCGATGCAACACAATCCGATCGCGTGCGCCAAAATCCCGGGCCAATTCGACTTATAACGTAAATTGTCGGAAAAACCCACCAAAAATGCGTCCGACTGACCCTTAGTAAATGAGCCCCATACAGTTATAAAATTTATGCAAATTACCCTGGGGCGCTCAGGCTATGTCACCCAATTACCTCAGGGAGCCTAGGATGTTAATGTATGCACAGCCCCCATAACGCTATCAGCCCCACCCGGTTCCGCAAACCCCCCTCCCTGGGCATTTAGATAGGTAACAGGCGGGGTGTGCATGCATTAAAATACGAGGCTCTCTGTTGCGCTCGGCTGACGTAGCCTGAGTGCCGCAGGCTAATTTGCTTAACTTTTATAACTCTATATTTCCAATATCGCGGGATATATAGTTATTATTAAAGAAGTCCTGAGGAACGATGTTCCTCTAAAACTCCTCACTAGGACACATCTACCATCACTAAGCAGATTACAAACAACCATCATATGGCTTCATGTGAGTGTCATCAGTATTCATCAGTATTATGGCTGTTGTATATCACAGTATATTCCAGGTGTAACCTATGATATACAGGCCCACCAGGTAATATCTGTTTTTACTCTGTCATGATTATGTCATGACTACCATAAGCAATGGGGCAGATTTATCATTAGCCCAGCATTCCACTCCAGGTTTTGAAGGTGTCTTTAGGGTGCTTTTTGGTGTGTTTTGCACACCAGATTTATCATATAAGCTTTGACAGCTTGATAAGTGTGGTTTCATTTTGGCACATGAAGTGTTATTTTCCAGAGTGGACATAAAAATTGCAACTACAGGCAGTCCCCTACTTAAGGACACCCGACTTACAGACGACCCCTAGTTAAAGACGGACCCCTCTGCCCACTGTGACATCTGGTGAAGTCTCTGGATGCTTTACTTTAGTCCCCAGCTGCAATGATCAGCTGTAAGGTGTCTGTAATAAAGTTTTATTGATAATCCTTGGTCCCATTGCAGCTAAAATCTAGAAAATCTAATTGTCACTGGCAGAAAGAAAAGATTTCAATTATAAAATATACAGTTTCGACTTACATACAAATTCAATTTAAGAACAAACCGATGGACCCTATCTTGTATGTAACCCGGAGACCACCTGTACTTGCTAAGTTTTTCTTATGCAAATGAGGGAATAGAATTGCAGCAAAAGGTACAACTTGAAACGTCTGACACAAGTCATCAGAAGTACATGAAACTTAGGTAGATTAGGGTATTCACCTGTATAGTGACTCGCCTCTGCATAAATGCATAACAAGAGGTTGATCGAGTAAGAATAACATCATCGACAGCACTTTCGCTGGAGCTTCGTCTATAATCTGCATAAGGAATACATGGAAATGACACATCCATTGGCCAAGTATCAACCAACAGCTGAGCGATATCACAGCTTCTGCTGAGTAAGAGGGTAACATTCAGGATATATAAACAACTCCACAAAACATTGTCCAAACAAATGACAAACCGCATAAAAAAGGGCAAAGAACAGAAAATTACACCATTTGCAGAACACAGACGAGTCATGATATTTATTACATATGACACCAGTGACTAATTAGATTAAAAAAGTAGGGAATTAAAATGAGTTTATTTAAAATATTTCAGAGTGAATCTGTAGACAGCCATGTCATCTTTACTTTATGATACGACTAACCCCCACCCCACTAATGTTACCCAGGGTAGAAAGAAGGTCTACAATCTTGGATGGAGAGACTACAATCTATCTGGGAGTCTGATGGATGAGTGTGGGCCTGGTGAATGCCAGAAGAACGTTACCTGCCTGAGATGTGCCCATGGTAAAGTTTGGTGGAGGAGAGATAATTAGGAAAAAAACCCATGCTTCAGGATCCTATTGTATATTTTATATTGGGGTGCAGTTTGGGATGCATTCTGTTCCAGCTGGACATCTCCTCAGTGTACAAAGCAAGCTCCAGAAAGACATGATTTGGAATATTTGATATGTAAAATCTTGACTGGCGGCACACAGCCCATGGAGTGTTTGATCCAGATGCATTGTCTTATATCAGTGTCTGTCCTCACAAATGCCCTTCTGGGTGGAGGGACCAATATTCCCAAATAATAGTAATTTTAGCTCCGGGCCAAGGAGAGTTACCTTATCCAGAAGTGGGCATAACAAATTTGGATACCCACTAGTTGAATATGGAGCCTCACTCCTCTGTATAAAAAGATTTTCATATTGTGACCACACACATCCCCTCATATTGTGGCCTCTCAACTCACCCTTATATTGTATAGCCTCATCTCCCATTCATATTGTGCCCCTCATCTCCAACTGATACTGTGACCTCTCATCTTCTATTCATGTTGAGGCCCTTCTTATCTCCCCCTCATATTGTGGCCCCTCATCTCCTCCTCATATTGTGGCCTCTCAATCCCCCTCATATTGTGGCCCCTCATCTCCTCCTCATATTGTGGCCTCTCACCTCCCCCTCATAGTGTGGCCCCCCTCATTTCCCCCTCATAGTGTGGCCCCTCCTCTCCCCCTCATATTGAGGACCTTCTCATCTTCTACTCATATTGTGTCCCCTCTCATCTCTCCCTTATATTGTAGCCCCCTCTCATATCCCCCCAAATTGTTGCCCCCCTTTCATATGCCCTGTATTTTCCCCCTTTCATACTCCCATAATGTGGTCCCCCTCTCATATCCATCCCATAATGTGGTCCCTCTCTCATATCTGCCCCATAATGTGGTCCCCCTCTTATATCCCACTATATTGTGGGCCCCTCCTCATATCCCACCATATTGTGGGCCCCCTCTTGTACCCCCCATATTGTGGGCCCTCTCTCATAACCTCCCATATTTCCCATCTTTCAAATGGTCAGCACAGCAACTGTGAAATTTGGAGGATATGGTAAATAGCTGGTGACATAGCGTACCATGTGTAAATGGATTTGACATCCCAAGGGATTTCATATTGTAAATAACGTATAATATTACAAGTATATTAGGGCAAGAGACTGTCATCCCAATTGGATATTATATGATAAATGAGTTGTAAGATCGCAAGTGGATTTCATACAAGTATGATGTATACTGTGATATTGTAGTGACCAAAAGTGGGGTCCCTAATAATTTATTCTCGGTAACCCCTGTGGTTTGGGACAGAGGGCCTGATCAACCCACTCCTGTCTTTAACCATTACCACACCCACTATATTTCTGTGCTAATGTCCTATAGGGTTGCAGGTGGATTATCACTGTCATCTATTGGCCATTGTTTGGAGTGTCTTTGTATAATATTTTAATATTCACTTTTTTTTTCCTGTTAACTGTTTGCTGATCTAATCATGTCACATGTTAGCAGGTGGGGCATGCTAATTGGCTGGCCACCCAGATCCTTCTAGAAGGAAGAAGTCAAAGTAAATATAAGGGGTTTGTCCCTAGGTCTGTTGTTAAAGTGGAGAGTTAGTGGGAGATGAGAGAAGTTCAATGAGTAGTTCAATGGTGTAGCAGAGTGGGAGTGTGTATAGAGCAAGACAAAGAGGAGACAGTCTGCAGTCTGTCACTGCAAAGCTGAAGTGCTCTTATCCAACCCTATAACCAGGGGAACATTTTGTGAGCTATAGCCTCAAGCCTGTCTCAGCTAGACATGTGACCAGAGACAAATCTTGAACTTTTGTTTTTCTACTGTTGGATACATTTATTGGAATAAAGAACGGTAAGTTATAAATATCTGTCTTCTTGTGTGTCTCTGGGGTAGACACATTGGGGGTCATTTACTAAGGGCCCGATTCGCGTTTTCCCGATGTGTTTCCCGGAATATTTCCGATTTGCGGCGATTTTCCCTGAATTGCCCCAGACGTGATCGGATTGTGGCGCATCGGCGCTGGCATGCACGTGGGGGCGTGGCCGAACGAAAACCTGACGGATTTGGAAAAACCGCCACTTTTTTTTTTAAAAAAAGTGTCTCGAGACTTGCACTTACCTTAACCAGGAATAGGCCGGTGAACTTCAGGGCATTCCAGCGGGCCTCGGGGAACTTCAGCGCAGCAGCGCCGCCTGGTGGACGTCGGAGGAACTACCTTAGTGAATCCCGGCCGGACCTGAATCCACCGCAGAGAACGCGCCGCTGGATCGCGAATGGACTGGGTAAGTAAATCTACCCCACTATTATCAAGGGCCGCCCCTGGAACAAACACTGGGACAGTTATAATCCAGGGATCTTCACAGTCATGTATCTCCCCTTCTAAGAATTTCCCAGTCAACCTTTAATGTATGGGATGATAACTAATGGAACAGTGCAGAAAACTGAAAGTTATCACCTAAATAGAAGTGAAAGTCGCACATTTCGGCGCAAATCTACAGCTGCCCCCGACCAAGCGTAGATATTTGCTGATTGCAACTTTTGGAGACAGACTTTTCTTTTAAAAAGTCACAAATTGAATAAAGACTTTCTCCATTCAATTCTATAGTTTGCGTGGCAGGTTGGATCCGAGCCCCCGCCTCTCAGTACGCCACTGCTTCTATCCCAAACACACAAGACAGTCCATCATATACAGCCAGGCCATACGCTACAACCGCATCAGCTAAGATAAGACAGACCTCGAAAGATACCTCCTGGAGCTCTGGTCTGAACTTCTACAGTGCTACCGACCAAAAGTGACTGACAACCAAATAAGAAAAGCAGCAGCCATCAACAGAGATCGGTTACTCACATATAAGGAGACCCAACAGGAGGCCGAGTGCCCCTAGCAGTCACCTACAGCCCACAACTGGAGATCCTACATCGTATTGCCAAGAAACTTCAACCAATTCTTCATAAATATACTAGACTGAAAGAAATGTTTCTAGTATTCCTTTCCTTTGTCATCCCCAAACCTGGAACAACTTGTTGTCCGGAGTGACCTAAGACCCCCATCAGAAAAGGTTACCTCACCCCACCTACTAAACAAGTGTCAGCACATTCGCACAGGTGACCATGTACCTGTACCACAATCCCAGCAGGTACATAAGATCAAGGGGACATTTTCCTGCAGGTCCTCCAATGTGGTCTACCTTATTATGTGTGAACAGTGTCCAACTCCATCAGCGCATGAACTCACACCGATATGAAATGAAAAAGAAGAAAATAGATAAGAGCAGTGGCCGCACATTTCTCCAGAGAAGACCACACTATGAAAAATTAGCAGATTACTATTATAATGGGACATTTAAAGACACCGAGGGAAAGGAAAGAATGGGAGTATAAATTACAGTAGAGATTTAATGACCCTACTCATGACCCCCTATCTCTGACCTGGAGGCCATAAGCCAGGACTCTCTTGTCATACCTCACAGGTTTTTAGTCTGTTTATTGCCATCCTGTCGTAAAGATGTAATATCTTTTGCTGATCACTGCTGAGTGTGTATAAAATGCTGTGAATTTTCTGTTTCATGTTTCTGTTTCAACTAGTATTCTGGAAAGCTCACCATCAAATATACTCCGTTAGCTCCAATAAGGTATCGCCTGATTTCTTCACTCTTCTGATGCCCTCTAGTGGCAGTTCTTAGATTTTTCAGGTAAATGTTTTAAATTGTATTCCTTTTGATTCCTGCTTTAGGTTATGGCAGTTTGCCTGTGGAGTGTGCAGAGTGCATCATACTAATTAAATCTGGTACACGGTCTTTATGAATCTGGCGCCCCCTACACTACTCAGGAAGTGGGCCCCGTTTCTTTGGTGCATTTTGTTCATGCTGCAGAATTGTAGGGCACGTCAGTAACAAGTGGCACAAACTCTGACTAAGTCCTAGCCCCCTTCAGGTGACATTTTTTTTGGTCTTGTCGGACACAGAGCAGCCGCGACACAAAACTTGTGCAGACACTTTATAAATACATGTACAAGCAGTTTGCACGTTCGTTTCAGTTGATACAAGGCAGGATGGATCTATGCTTTCATGTTGTTGACGCCAAATTCTGACCCTACCATCCGAATGTCGCAGCAGAAATCGAGACTCATCACACCAGGCAACGTTTTTCCAATCTTCTACTGTCCAATTTCGATGAGCTTGTGCAAATTGTAGCCTCAGTTTCCTGTTCTTAGCTGAAAGGAGTGGCACCCGGTGTGGTCTTCTGCTGCTGTAGCCCATCTGCCTCAAAGTTCGACGTACTGTGCGTTCAGAGATGCTCTTCTGCCTACCTTGGTTGTAACGGGTGGCGATTTGAGTCACTGTTGCCTTTCTATCAGCTCGAACCAGTCTGCCCATTCTTCTCTGACCTGTGGCATCAACAAGGCATTTCCGCCCACAGAACTGCCGCTCACTGGATGTTTTTTCTTTTTCGGACCATTCTCTGTAAACCCTAGAGATGGTTGTGCGTGAAAATCCCAGTAGATCAGCAGTTTTTAAAATACTCAGACCAGCCCTTCTGGCACCAACAACCATGCCACGTTCAAAGGCACTCAAATCACCTTTCTTCCCCATACTGATGCTCGGTTTGAACTGCAGGAGATTGTCTTGACCATGTCTACATGCCTAAATGCACTGAGTTGCCGTCATGTGATTGGCTGATTAGAAATGAAGTGTTAACGAGCAGGTGTACCTAATAAAGTGGCCGGTGAGTGTATATATATATATATATATATATATATTATATATATATATATATATATATATATATATATATATATATATATATATACCATCAGTATACCGAATACTTGTGGCCACCTTCTTGCTCAGAATAGTGGAATAGTGAGTATTCAAGATCTGTTCACACGGTGCGGTACAGCAAAGCGTCTCGCTGGGTCCTCTAATATTGGTATAGATTGATAAAACTATTGCAGTGGTTTTCATAGACCCATAAACATTAATGGGTGGATGAGGTTCAAGAAAATTGACTGGGATTTTGATTCTCTGAGACAATAGAGCAAGTATATTTTTAATGAAGCACAGACAACACACAGCTGACATTGTCTGTCATGTGAATAAGCCTTAACAGAATCTTCTTTCATGTGGTTTTACCGTGAATTCATATATTTAGTGTAGCCAATTCTGAAAAATTAGCCACACACAGTAATTCTCCTTCTATTTCTTTTTTGTATATTTCAAAATGATGATTTCACAAAATATAACCTTCACCATTATATAGAGTTGTATGAATATAGCAGATCAAAAAGTTCCGACGTTTCTATCATCTCGACCTTTGTCAAGTTAGATCTGGTCATCCCAGGGAAACTATGGGAGAAATCCCTAATTCAATATTTCTATTTTTTGTTTCTGGTAGCAGCCCTGCTTCCTCCTCTACCACAATAATTGGCCTAACAAACCACTACCAGTATGTTGTTAATCAGCTAAGCAGCTTCTAGATGATGTTTCTTCCATGGCCTGGTGTGGTGACATCATGCAAAAAATCTTCTTTGAAGTGAGATGTTACTTGGTTTTATGAAGTTGAGTAACTAAGTGGGCACATTACTGAGGGTAACTGTGTGGGGCACGTTACTGGGGGTAACTGTGTGAGGCACACCACTGGGGGTAACTTTGTGAGGCACATTACTGAGGGTAACTAAGTGGGCACATTACTGAGGGTAACTGTGTGGGGCACGTTACTGGGGGTAACTGTGTGGGGCACGTTACTGGGGGTAACTGTGTGGGGCAAGTTACTGGGGTAACTGTGTGGGGCATGTTACAGGGGTAACTGTGTGGGGCGCATTTCTTGGGGCGCCTTCACATGTGGCACTAGGAGAGGCCTTGGTTTGATCTCATAATCTTTTCTATGGAACTCATGTGATCGGTAACGAGCTCCTGGTTTTGTTTAAATGCAAGACAAATGTGTGAACACAGCCTTACAGTATTTGGGGGAGATTGTTAGGGGCAGCAGAAGGATAACACGGTCAAGGAACCAAGATAAAGGGACAATGAGGAACATAAGATGTGGTGATGCCTAATGGAGAAGGTTGAGGATGTGTCACCAGCAGTCACTGGATGTAACATGTTGGGATTTCCCCTGTGTTTCTGTAACTGTATATATTGTCAGTAAAGTTGTTATTGGCACAACCAAATGTGATTGGGTGATGTACCGGAGAGGGCATTACTGAAAGTGTGATACATATGGATTGGGCCCATGCCCCAGATCTTTTACAACCCTAGCAATGCCACTTGACAGATCTTTTGAAGTCTAGTGCATGATGCCAATCACATGTTAATAGGCATAGAGAACTTCAGTGTGTAACTTTCCTCCTCCCTGCCTTTATACAAGCAATGAACATCTCACTTCAAAGTTGATTTTCTTGATGATCTCATAAAGCTGGGCCATGAAACAAACACGATCTAAAAGCTGTTCAGCTTCTTGACAACATACTGGTAGTGGTTTTGGGGCCTATATCTGATTACAGGTTCCCTTTAAAGAATAGTTGAGGACAGGGAGCCCTATCAATCATATGACACTCCCTTCACACCGAATATATCAAGAAGCTTGGGCCCCCCTGATATATCCCATGTGCCGTGGGGCAGATCTGTGTATTAGATTGCATGGATGATCACACCTCCTATCGTTCAAGCAATCTAGAGGACCTGATATAATAGTAAAGATTCTATAAAAACGTTTTAAACAATACAAAATAAACGTAAAAATTTGAATCACCTTCTTCTTCCTGTAATGCATATATAAATAAATAAAATCATAAATATCCCCAAATCTAAATATAAAAAGAATTATCCTACATGGCTGTAGTAGAAAGGTCAAACAGTTCTCCAAATGGTATAAATAGAAATGTCAACTCATTCAGTAAAAAATGTTGAAGTATGAAGTGTTTTTCAACTTCTATAAATTGTGAGGCATAACATAACTATACAAATGTGGTATCTTTGTGCTCGTACTGACACAAAGAATAAAGGAAAGGTGTCATTGAAAGACATTAAACAAAGCCTCTAAGACAATTGTGATATTTATCAACTCTCTCAATACATTTGGAATATTTTTTTCCAGCTTTCAAGAACTTTGCACAGAATATTAAAGGAAACCTACTATGTAATTGGTTGCATTATGAAGCAAACATGCCTTGAGAATTCTGTAGCTACACTGATGCAGAAACATATCTTGGTTAATTACTGAGTGATTTTGCTGAAACAACTATTGTAACATTGAGGACCCTGGGAAAGCTGGGCTAGGCTGGCTGCCTACATAAATACATTACACATGGAGCTTGTATTACACATGGAGCTTAGTCAAGACTTGACTAATCAACCTGAGCTGGATCACTCATACTCAGCAGCTGGGTGATGGTTCAGCAATTGATTATTCTACCTTCAGGCACAACCCAGGGATAACATCATCCTCTCATGCAGTGAATATCTAATGTGCTAGGAGAAGCGCTGAACCAGCCATAGAAGCGAGAGAGCTTCATTATTATAATTTTATAATCGTTTTATCGGCAAAACCACTCAGTAAAGGGATTAACCAAGATATGATCAGTGTAGCTACAGCAGTCTCAAGGTATGTTTGGCTCATAATGCATAAAATCAAATGGTAGGTTTCCTTTAAATAGTGCAACTAGGAAGTACAATATGTAACAAGCCCTCATACACCTCTATAAATGGAAGTATAACAGCAATGGGTTGTATAATTCAAAAAAACGAAAAAAATGCAAAGGTAAAAACTGAAAATGATGTGTAAAGGGTTAATATATCCCTCTCCATTGTCCTCACGTTTCAGATTATAGATGTCGTTATAAAATCTTTCTAACGGAAACTATCTGATTGTGATCACATGTAGTTTGTAGAAAATGATATAAGGGAGGGGAAGATTTAGTAGAAGCAGCAGAGAACATGAAGCTGATCCTAGTGTTGTGCTGCGTTGCAGTCAGTGGCAGCGCTCCACGCGGCCGGCGGTTTGATAAGTAAGATTAATTCTTAACATAGTAAAGATTTTCATACAATTCAGTTTTTGCTTTGTTATAGTTTATTGCCATGTTTCTAACTGTCATCTGTATTTTTAAAGTGAGAAATTATTCCGTGTTACTCCAGAAAATGACAATGAGGTGAAATTCATTAAATACTTGGACAACCTAATGAAGGTGAGTTGTGTGATCATGCCGTAGTGGTGTGATGATGGTAAGTACTGCAAATACTGTGCACATTCTTTCAATGATAGAAGTGTCAATACTTATAATAACCATTGACTAACAAAATTAAAGTAAATGAACAAAAGAGAAATCCAGATCAAGTCAAATCACTTATCAGATTGTATGTGGTGTCCTATCTACAGGCTGCATGTTATAGAGCAGGAGGAGCTGAGAAGACGGTACATAGTGTCCTATCGGCAGGCAGCATGTTATAGAGGAGGAGGAGCTGAATAGCTTGTACATAGTGTTCTATCTACAGGCTTCATGTTATAGAGCAGGAGAAGCTGTGAAGATTGAACATAGTGGGGCAGATTTACTTACCCGGCCCATTCGCGATCCAGCGGCGCGTTCTGTGCGGTGGATTCGGGTCTTCCGGCGATTCACTAAGGCAGCTCCTCCGACGTCCACCAGATGTCGCTGCTGCGGTGAAGTTCCCCGGGGTCCGCGGGAGTGCACCATCCTATACCTGGTGAAGGTAAGCGCGTGCCCCTTAAATGCAGCGGTTTCTCCTAATCCGTCGGGCTATCGTTCTACCACGCCCCCGATTTCCGTCGTGTGCATGCCGGCGCCGATGCGCCGCAATCTGATCACGTGCGGCAAAAACCCGGGGCAATACAGGGAAAATCGTCGCAAATTGGAAATATTCGGGTAACACGTTGGGAAAATGCGAATCGGGCCCTTAGTAAATGACCCCCAGTATCCTATCTGCAGGCAGCATGTTATAGAGCTGGGGGAGCTCAGTAGATTGAACATAGTGTCCTATCAGCAGGCTGCATGTTATAGAGCAGGAGAAGCTGAGCAGACTGTACATAGTGTCATATTAGCAGGCAGCATGTTATAGAGCAGGAGAAGCTGAGAAGACTGTACATAGTGTCCTATCAGCAGGCAGCATGTTATAGAGCAGGAGAAGCTGAGCAGACTGTACATAGTGTCATATCAGCAGGCAGCATGTTATAGAGCAGGAGAAGCTGAGAAGACTGTACATAGTGTCCTATCAGCAGGCAGCATGTTTAGAGCAGGGGAAGCTGAGCAGACTGTACATAGTGTCATATCAGCAGACAGCATGTTATAGAGCAGGAGAAGCTGAGAAGACTGTACATAGTGTCCTATCAGCAGGCAGCATGTTTAGAGCAGGGGAAGCTGAGCAGACTGTACATAGTGTCCTATTAGTAGGCAGCATGTTATAGAGCAGGAGAAGCTGAGCAGACTGTACATAGTGTCCTATTAGTAGGCAGCATGTTTAGAGCAGGGGAAGCTGAGCAGACGTACATAGTGTCCTATTAGTAGGCAGCATGTTACAGTTATAATTTTGTTGGAAAGTATTCCGTTTATCTTATTTTCTTATTTATATCTGTGCTCACAACACTAATGAATTATGTCCCCCCTCCTCCCCCCCTTTCACACATATTTCAATCTGAATGGCATAATCTACAGATTTCTATAAAGCTGTTGGTTCCTGGACCATTGATTACATTTGCAAACAAAATCCATTGATATCATGTTATTTTTTCTTTTACAGCTTGACTTCTGGAAACCCAAATATGCTTATAATATAACCCCAAAAACTGAAGTTTATTTTCATGCAGATGCACAACAATCTAATGTGATAGTTGAGCTCCTGAAACAGGAAAAAATGAAGTACAGGTATGTAATAAATAAATCCTACCAACCCTGATAATTTTCATACACCTCACCAGGGGCGCAACTAGGAGAGGCAGGGCTCCATATCAGATATCTGCATGGGCCCCCCTTCCCTTAAATATATATGGTATACATATTTTTACAGACACATTTATACACTCATGTACTGTATACACATATTTATATACTTACATACACACACATAAAGTTATACACTCATAACCCCTTTATATACTCGTACATACATGTATACATGTATACACTTATACGCAAACATTTAAGTGCTCATGTATGCATTTATAAACTTATACATACTGAATATTAAAACTCAAACAGTATAAACACCCATACAGTTTGTGCAGATTGATACATTTACACACACATACAGTATATACAGATCAAATTTGCGCTCATACTGTCTAGCACATATGCATTATATACATACATATAGTATATATACATCATATACTTATACGTACGGTATACACTAACTGTATATATATAAATATATATATATATATATATACATACCAGCAATATTAACACACCATATACACAAATACATACAGTATACACAGCATATACACACATACATACAGTATACACAGCATATACACACACACATAGGTGTATGTATAGCGTATGATAGCCCCGACGCTGCAAGTTCGCAGGCCGATACATCAAGAGGCTTCCGCCTCTTGATGTATCGGGGCTGCCGGCAGCGCAGCGTTTATCCTACCACTGGAAAAGTCGCCAGCAGCAGCAAGTGCGCAGGCGCGGGGACAGTAACGCCCCGCGCTGGCCTACTCCCAGCTGGCCGGCTGCCCCCCCCCCCTTCACGCCCCAACGGCGTGAAGGTGGCGGATCGGGGCAAATAATCGCAAAAGCTAGCAATAAGCTAGCATTTGCGATTATTTCAGGGCCTCTGTGCCACTGGCATTGCCCCATACTGTACATACATACAGCATATACACACAAAAATATAGTATATACAGCATACACACAAACATAAAGCATATATGCACATATACCGCATATACATAAACACACATACACATACAAGATTCAATTCCAAAAAAAGGGTGTGCCTTTATTGAAGTGGAGTCTTTCTCAAAATGTTGCTGTGGTCACATAAATAAAGGCACACCCCTTTTTGGAATTAAATTTCGCAAAAAAGTGCTTCCACTTTTTCATTGATATTATTTGAGCTGTACCAGCAGGCGGCCGGCTTTGTGGGCGCAGACGATATATGCAGGGAGGCCTGGTCAGCACAGCAGGCAGGGCCCCATTACATTGTGGGTAGCGGGGTCCCTGTTACGGCTGTGCTGTTGCTGTATGCAGGGAGAGAAGGACCCAGGAGAACAGCATTGATACATTTTGGTCCTGCTGACCATCCTGGACCCCTTTGCAGAGCTTCGGCTGCTAGGCCTGTTGTTATGCCTCTACATCTCACATTTCCTTTTATGTGTTGCATGCCAAAATCATTTTGCATCAAAGCATTTTCAATAATATTCAGCTTATTGTGTGCAACCAATATGCCAGTTTATTTCTTAAACTGCATCTTTACCATGTAATAGATTACTAATAGAGATGGGCGAATCGATTCTATTGAAGCGGAATTCGTTTAGAATTCCAGGAAAACTTCAGTTCTGCACGAATCCGAAGTTTACGGTGATTAGTGGGAACATATTTTTTTCCCCTTTATTAGCAAAATGGCCACAAGCACAACGTGTTACATGGGGCAGAGAACTCTGGGATGAAGAAAGGAACACTCACGATCAGATGTGCAGACATGTTAGCCAATCAGCTACCGGCAGACTTATGTGATGTCACACAGCCCTATAAAACCCAGCCATTTTCAATCCGTGCATTTCACACTGCATGTGCTGTCTCTAGCGTCTAGCTGCTTGTAGTCAGTAGCTAATGGAGTGATTTTTGCTCAAAGTCCAGTGTGTACGTTATGAGGGATCTGTATACCCCAAATTTCAACAGTTTTTTTTTTGCTAAAGTAGATATCAAGAAATCCGTGTCAATTCCACATAGTTGATGGAGTGATTTTTGCTCAAAATCCAGGGTTTTAGTTTTTGGGGTTCTGTATTCCCCAAATTTCAATTCTTTTATGCTTCTAAAGTAGATATCAAGAAATCCGTGTCAAATCCACATAGTTGCTGGAGTGATTTTTTTCTCAAAGTCCAGGGTGTCAGTTTTTGGGGTTCTGTATTCCCCAAATTACAATTCTTTTTTGTTGCTAAAGTTGATAACAAGAAATCTGTGTCAAATCAACATAGTTGATTAAGCAATATAGAGAGGTGGCAGGTGGAGCAGGCACAGTTCGCAGCACAGTAAGGGGACGTCGCGGCAGGGGTGACTCTGTGAGGCCAGAACTGCCAGTGTCATCTAGCAGTGTGTTGATGAACAACCCAAAGGTTCTCGACTGGTTTTCTAGGGTTCAAAACCCGCTTCACAGGTCCAAGTAAGCAGTGGCACAGTGGCTCAGAGAGGCAGCGGCAATATTAGTCACAGTGCAGAGTGTTGACAGTAAAATCATCACCTCGGCAGTGTGGCAGTTTTTGTTAAGACACCAGAGGAACCGAGCATGTGTATATGTAGAATCTGCAGGCAGAAACTGAAGCGTGGCCAGGGAGCTAACGTTGGCACCACGGCCCTGTGTCAACACATGCAGCGTCACCATCTACTGGCCTGGGAGAAACATGTCTCAGAAGTGGTGGTCCACCCTGCTGCCGCAGCAACCAGGTTCAGATGCTCCTGCTCCTCACTACACATGGCGCCAGCAGTCGTTGAACGAGGCAATAACAAAGAGACAACTGTATGCGTCCAGCCATCCTAAGGTGCAGAAGCTGACCGTGCTCCTGTCCAAGTTGTTGGTACTGTAGTCGAACCGAGGTGGAGAGTTCCAAGCCGAAATTTATTTTCCAAAATAAAGCCCTTCACAAATATGTAGAACAGAACTTGGGCCAGGCCAGTCCTTGAGCTTATCAGTTTCTTGCAAGGTGCACGGCAGCGCGGAGGCGTGGAGCTGTAACGGTCAGGGCAAGTACATGTCCTTTACGGCCCACTTGGTGAATGTGCTTCCCGCCCAGCCATACCAACAACTTCAACAGGAGACGCCGCTTTCTACGTCACATTGTCAAACTGCTGCTCCTGCGCCAATGCCCGCCTCCACCTCCTCCTTCTCCACCACTTCAGCCTCCACAAGTCTAAGCGCTGTATGTCACGCAGTTCTAAACCTGGTTTGCCTGGGCAAACAAAGTCACACAGGGGAGGAACTGCTCCTTGTCATGCAAGAAGAAATCAATGTGTACCTTTCTCCACGACAACTGCAAATCGGAACCATGGTGACAGACAATGGGAGGAACATGGTGGCCGAGCTGCATCGAGGAGGGATGGTCCATGCGCCCTGAATGGCGCACATGTTCAATCTGGTTGTCAAAAGGTTCCTGAAGTCTTTCACCCATCTGCAAGACATTATAAAAATGGCCAGAAAACTGTGCATGCACTTCATCCATTCTTACAAAGCCAAGCACAACCTCCTCGAGTTGCAGCAGTAAAACGGCCTCTCCCAACATCGGCTGATATGCGATGTTTCCACCCGTTGAAATTCCAGCCTCCATATGTTAGACCGCCTGTAAGAAAAGGCATTAATGATTTTTTGATGATGCAAGCGGACAGGAGTACTCCCCTTTGTAACTTTGATGTCGGCCACTGGCAGCTCATGTATAAAACATGCCATTTGCTCAGGCCCTTTGAAGAGGCCCCGTTATTTGTCAATCGTCAGGACTGCGGGATGAATAACGTCATTCCAATGCTTCATGTCCTGGAAGATGCTACAAAATCTGTCTGGTCAGGGCACTGGACAATTGGCAACTATATCTCATGGCCACATGAGTCCAGTGGGGGCTTAACTGGAGGAGGATGACGTTGGAGCACAAGCAGAGTCTAGTGAAATTAGTGTTTTTTTCTACTCAGGTGACAGGAAAGGAGCAGGAGCATCCGGAGGAAGTAGAAGACGAAGCAGATGACCCAGAAGCACCGTGGCAGTATACTGTGGAGATGGAGGCCAGGAGTCTCTCAGAGTCACTGCTCAGATGGCCCGCAGCATGCTGCTTTGCCGAACTAGTAATAGCGCAAAGGTTATTCTGGTACTAGACCCTATGTTATTATCTGTACCTCTAAGGACTCTGTGCCTTTGAACCAGAACTCGCAGTAACTTTGAAGCGACACATCTCACTGAGGAAAAGCATTTCTATCTATTGTTTTTCAAACATCACTTTACATTTGGAGAGCGGTGTAACTATATTTGCCTAACTAGTGACAGCCGAATAGTCAACATCCGGCATAGGGATGACCTTTGGCTCTCCACCCTCTTGTACCCTCGCTACCGGTCCATTTTTCCAGCTGCCGAGATGGAGGAACAACTGGCGTACTATAGAGAAATACCGTGCAGACAGTTGGCCACTGCCTATGTGCGCCATTGTCCATCCTCTGTCTGACCAGGGGATTCCTGGCACTCATTGCTCACGTACTACTGCCACGGCTGCTGTGGGGAGCTGGGGGGGGTAGGAGTAGTAGCAGCTCCATCAGCAGCAGCTTAAGTCTGGAGTCTTTAATGAGCAGCTTCCTTCACCCGCCACCAGCAGCAGGAGCAGGCCATGGAGCAGACCCTGCACCAGCAGGTGGTGGCCTTCTTGGACAGCACTTTACCACCCCAGGTATTGGATCCCCTGGACTACTGGGCAGCCAAACTTGTGTGGCCGCAACTTGTGGAGTTTGTAGTAGAGAAGCTGTATTGCCCGGCCAGTAGTGTGGCATCAGAGCGGGTGTGCAGTGAAGCGGTGGCCATCGTTACCCCAAGGAGAACCCGCTTGTGGAAAGACTGACCTTTGTCAAGATGAATTAGGCGTGGGTCGGCCAGAATTTCAACACAACAATGCTTTATGCATCAGATTAGATCAGCCATGACACCTCCCCCAAATGTTGAGAAATGAGTCTGGATTCTAACTACCTGCCTCAGCCACTATTCTGATGCTGCCACTGATGCCACACATCTGCTGCCAGTTGCTCCATCTGCCTCCACCATCTTTACCATGGACTGGAATTATCACCCAATTTGTCATGGTGCCACTCTCTGGCCCCAAGCTGCTGCTACTGCTGGCGCCCACCTACACACACTGGGGCAGATTTACTTACCCGGTCCATTCGCGATCCAGCGGTGCGTTCTGTGTGGAGGATTTGGGTCTTCCAGCGATTCACTAAGGTAGTTCCTCCGACGTCCACCAGGTGTCGCTTCTGCGCTGAAGTTCGTCGGAATGCACTGAACTTCACCAAGCCAGCCCGGGTGCAGGTAAGCGCGTGTCAAGCGACACTTTTTTTTTAAAATGCAGCGGTTTTTCCGAATCCGTCTGGTTTTGTATGGCCACGCCCCCAGATTTCCGTTGCTTGCATGCCGGCACCACAATCCGATTGCGTGCGCCAAAATCCTGTGGCAATTCAGGGAAAATCGGCGCAAATCGAAAATTTTTGGATAACCCGTTGGTAAAACGCGATTCGGGCCCTTAGTAAATGACCCCCACTGTGATTGTACCACTCTCTGACCTCCTGCTGCTGCTGCTGCCACCATCTCCACACTTTGTCATTGTGCCACACTGCGGCCTACTCATGCTGCTGCCAACTGACCTCTGTCTCCCTGGAACACCCTGTAATTTCCATAATGCTGTTTTCACCCTCCACAACTTGCGGCGTTGCCACTATGTATAGCAGTCTCTCCCTCATCATTTCTTACCAACACCACCCTGCTGGAGACCTGCCAGGCTGTAGGACAGCCCTCCGGTTCCCCATACCAAGCACCGTGGCACTAGCGTGCCTAGGTCGCAACCGCCAGCCACTCAGGTACTGCGGGCCCGGCTGACTCCAGGCCCCAAGAAAAGGCTTGGCCCCGGTGGGGGATGTTGCACATGTATTTCGCATTGTTTACATATATGATTAGCACAAGCCCATCCCTGTTCTGCTTGACTTGTGCTCCTAAATAGAAGTCAACAGAAAGGTGTGAACACAACCTAAAGGATTAGCCTGGTGGGGGCCCACAGCCTTTATATGACCCAGGACCTATAGTTGTCTTAATGCGCCCCTGTATATATTGGTTATTTTCTATCTATAATGTATAGACTGTTATAATGTGTTACTTGACATCTTCCTTTATATTCTATTTTCCATTAGAATCGTCTTTCACGATTTACAAAAAGCTGTTGAGAATCAGTTTAACAAAGGACAAAAATCTAAAAAGGTTGCCACGCGCTACCATGAATGGAAAGAGGTTGGTAACATCTCCCATCACCATTTATCAAAAAGTAATTTTAAAAAAATTTATATTTAGAATATAATCATCTTACATGTTTCCTTAGATTGCTGTGTGGGCTTATTCTATCTCACTTAAGTACCCAAATTTGGCTTCCTTAGTACAGATTGGAGAGACATATGAAGGGCGTCCAATGCTTGTCTTGAAGGTAAGAATCTGTTTTTCCTGATACTTCATAATATGAACAAGTCTTCTAATGCATTTATTTATATTATATTTATATCCCTCATTTGTTTATGTTGGAAAAATATAAAGAACATTTTTTTTCAAATTGAACCACACATCCTCTGGGGGTGTAACCAGAGCCCCTCCAAGCTGTAGCATCACAGACTGTTACACTTTGTAGAAGCACATCCCCCTTCCTCTGCCTGATGTAATCTCACAGCAGAATGTAGTTTTAGCAGACAGTAGAAGGAGGGAAATGCTTCTGTACAGTGTAACAGCCTGCGACAACATAGAGTGGCTCTGTAACTCCCCCATAGCACTTCTGGTACAGGTGATTTTAGAAGGAAGGAGGCCATGGATAAGAAATATAAGACCATTACACAGTCATGGTGCCTGGATCTATGAGTAAGCGTCCCTGGTTTATACTGCTTTATTCTGACGAGTTGCCATTGGCACCGCCTGGTACAACCGAAGTTCGGGCAGTAGCAGGTGTGCGGCCAGGGTCAGACTGGGAACCCTAGGGCCCTCCAGTGAAATTGATTCTGAGGACCCACCTACTGCTACATGGAAATACTACCTGTATATTCTAAGGCCACGTTTATAAAATGCGTTTTCATTGGATTCGGACTACGCACAGGATTTAACATTTCAAATTGTGTCGCAAGACACGCACATACAAGCACCGGGAAGAAGAAGGTGAACTCCTGCGGACCTCGGCGGGGAAGCGACAGATGGAGGAACTCGGGCGCACGATCTTCATGAATCGCGGCAGATGTGGATTCCGGCGGACAACGCATCTTGGGGATCGTGCAGGGACAAGGTAAGTAAATGTGCTCCAATGTGCCAGAATTATCATGCAAATTTAGACATAATCATATCATGATTTCTGGTGCATGTTCTTCATGAATCTGCATTATACACAGGCAAACCCACTTTTATTGCAGTTTGCACTAGTCTTGTAAATGTGCCCCATAATGTAAATGCAGCTTAAGAGCATGTGCACAAGATGCGATTGAACTGTGTTTTAAGATGCATATAGGCACATCTGGAGAATCTCTGCATTCAGACATCAGGGAGGAGATTCCCCAGATGTGCCTAAAATGTAATTCAATCTTGTGAGCATGGATGTAAGGTCCAGCATTAAGTAGGACCTATTGAAAGTCAGCTCCAATTGTGACCCCTCATCTCCGCCTAATATTGATGCCCCTCATCCCCCCCTTATATTGTGCCCCTCATCTACCCCTAATATTGTGACCTCCTCTCACTGCCCCCTCATATTGTGACCTCTCATCTCCCCCTCATATTGTGACCTTTCATCTCCCCCTCACATTGTGGACCCTTATCTCCTCCTCAGTTGTGACCTTTCACCTCCCCCTCATATTATGACCCCTTATCTCCCCCTCATATTGTGGTCTCTCATCTCCCTGAGATTGTGACCTCTCATCTCCACCTGATATTGTTACCTCTCATCTCCCCCTGATATAATGACCCCATCATCTGCCACTCATATTGTGGCCTCTCATCCCTCATAGACTGACCCCCTCATCTTCCCCTCATATTGTGGTCCCTCTCTTCTCCTCAAACAAACCCCTCTCTTCTCCTCAACTTGTGGCCTCTCATCTCCCTCATATATTGTGGCCCCTATTATCTCCCCCCATATTTTGACCTCTCACTTACCCCTCATATTGTGACCTCTCAACTCCCCCTCATAATGTGGCCCCACATCTCCCCTTCATATTGTGGTCTCTCACCTACCCTTCATATTATGACTTCTTACCACTGCCTCATATTGTGACTTCTCAATTCCCCCTCATATTGTGACCTCTCACCTCCCCATCATCATGTGGACCCTCATCTCCCCTTCATATTGTTGCCCCCATCTCCCCCTCATATTGTGGCCTCTCACCTCCATCTCATAGTATGGCCCCTCATATTGTGGCCCCTCTCATCTCCTCCTCATATTGTGGCCCCTCCTCTTCTCCTCATATTGTGGCCTCTAATGTCCTTCTCATATTGTGTGCCCACTCATCACTCCCTTATATTGTAGCCCCTTCTTATACTCCCTTGTGGGCACCCTAACAGCTCTCTGCTCCATCCTGTTATTCAACTCTATGGGGGACATGTATCATAGTTTTGTCTCTCTGAGGTAAATTTTAGAGACTTTGGCGGCTAGTTTTTGCACCTTATGTATGATCCTGTCTTTTTACTTGTGATACATGTTCAGTTTTTCCTATCCTGGCAGGTGCAAATTTTGGCTTCTTTTTGAGACTTTTTGTTGCAAATGTCTCAAATCCACATGGACACAAGCCACTTGAGGGGGTTATATACAGGAGAGGACACTACTGTTAATTGGGATTTGAGGCTTTGTCCTTCATTTTAAAACATTCTAGTCACACCGCAGGGAGATGACGACATATGAGGCTGTGGTCACACGTGGTGTTAAGGGTGCAAACCTATTATAACAGCTGAGGAGAGGTGATTTGCTTAATTACATTACTGTTAACAGTCGCATGTGCGCATGCTGTAAACACATGTGCTAACGTCGCGTTTATATTGCGTTTTTTAAACGCAAATGTTAACAGTAATGTAATAGGGCAAATCACCTCTCCTCAGCTGTTGTAATTGGTTTCAAAATGCAATTAAAGCATAATTAAAATGCTACGTGTGACCTCACCCTTAGAAGTAACCAATACATTTTTTTTTAAAATGTACCGTAAATGCTAAAATTTCTGAATTTAAAAAAAAACAGGTTACTGTGCAAAATTTTAAACATTTAAAGCATGTGAAGTAATTCCAATTTACATGTTAAAATAGGGTCCATGAAAAAAATCTTTTCTTTGCACCTGCCCTGGACCAGATGCAGAATTGTGCCTAAAAAGTTGCAAAAATAAGTGATACATAAGTGATACATAAGTGAAAAGTCGCACAGAACATCCAGACACAGAGTTGGAACTGTGTGGGGCGGAGTCAGCACATGGAGGGGCGGGGCTACTAGGCATCTGGGCCCACTGGTCTTTTCACGCCGCACCGGTGTGCAGCCATGGTCAGAACGGCACAGCCAGCCTCTGTTAATAATCAGTGGGCGGCAGTGACAGGTGGTGAGATTGGAGAACCGAAGAGAGGAGGAGGTGAGTGTAAGTAGTTTATTAGGGTTTTTTTTTTATCAACATCAGTTTTATGTTACAATGATGTTATTTATGTCCTGTTCTCAAGATTGGAAACCAAAAAGCCAAGAAAGGAATCTTCCTGGAATGTGGAATCCACGCTCGGGAATGGATCTCTCCTGCATTCTGTCAGTGGTTTGTAACTGAGGTAACAGGGAAGTTTCTGTATTTTTCTGTACACAGTATAGTATATCTCATGGCATATAGAAGTTTATATACTGAATTTAACGTACATATATGTATATATATTATGATTTGTGATATATAAACTTATACTATACATCCTTTAACATCCTAACCAGGCATTAAGAACATATGAAAAGGACAAAGTCATGACGAAGCTCCTGGACAGTATGACGTTTCATGTCTTGCCGGTATTTAATGTTGATGGCTATGTGTACACATGGACAAATGTGAGTATGAGAGATATCAAGAAGTAATATGAATGCAACTCAGAGAAGACAAAACATTGGAGATTAACACTCACCGGCCACTTTATTAGGTACACCTGTCCAACTGCTCGTTAACACTTAATTTCTAATCAGCTAATCACATGGCGGCAACTCAGTGCATTTAGGCATGTAGACATGGTCAAGACAATCTCCTGCAGTTCAAACCAAGCATCAGTATGGGGAAGAAAGGTGATTTGAGTGCCGTTGATCTTGGCATGGTTGTTGGTACCAGAAGGGCTGGTATTTCAGAAACTGCTGATCTACTGGGATTTTCACGCACAACCATCTCTAGGGTTTACAGAGAATGGTCCGAAAAAGAAAAAACATCCAGTGAGCGGCTGTTCTGTGGGCGGAAATGCCTTGTTGATGCCACAGGTCAGAGGAGAATGGGCAGACTGGTTCGAGCTGATAGAAAGGCAACAGTGACTCAAATCGCCACCCGTTACAACCAAGGTAGGCAGAAGAGCATCTCTGAACGCACAGTACTTCGAACTTTGAGGCAGATGGGCTACAGCAGCAGAAGACCACACCGGGTGCCACTCCTTTCAGCTAAGATCAGGAAACTGAGGCTACAATTTGCACAAGCTCATCGAAATTGGACAGTAGAAGATTGGAAAAACGTTGCCTGGTCTGATGAGTCTCGATTTCTGCTGCGACATTCGGATGGTAGGGTCAGAATTTGGTGTCAACAACAGGAAAGCATGGATCCATCCTGCCTTGTATCAACAGTTCAGGCTGGTGGTGGTGGTGTCATGGTGTGGGGAATATTTTCTTGGCACTCTTTGGGCCCCTTGGTACCAATTGAGCATCGTTGCAACGCCACAGCCTACCTGAGTATTGTTGCTGACCATGTCCATCCCTTTATGACCACAATGTACCCAACATCTGATGGCTACTTTCAGCAGGATAATGCGCCATGTCATAAAGCTGGAATCATCTCAGACTGGTTTCTTGAACATGACAATGAGTTCATTGTACTCAAATGGCCTCCACAGTCACCAGATCTCAATCCAATAGAGCATCTTTGGGATGTGGTGGAACGGGAGATTCACATCATGGATATGCAGCCGACAAATCTGCGGCAACTGTGTGATGCCATCATGTCAATATGGACCAAAATCTCTGAGGAATGCTTCCAGCACCTTGTTGAATCTATGCCACGAAGAATTGAGGCAGTTCTGAAGGCAAAAGGGGGTCCAACCCGTTACTAGCATGGTGTACCTAATAAAGTGGCTGGTGAGTGTATACAATATATAGAGTACAGTGATATTAGATGGTGGCTACAATATGAAGAACAGGAGATATATTCATAAACATGGAAACCGAGATCTGAAGAGCTATTATGTGTATGTCAATGGAAGCCTTGGAGAAAACTAGCACGTGGTTTAAAGGAAAACCATTTGTTTTCATGCATTGTGAACCAAACATACCAAGAGAATTCTGTAGTGACACTGATGCAGAAACACATCTTGTTTAATCCCTGATCTGAGTGCTTTTCCTCAAAAAACAATTGTAAATTCAGGACCTTGGGAAAGCTGAGTTGCATGCTGGCTGCCATTCATAAACATATTACATGGAGCTTCCTGAACTGTCCAGACAGGACTAATCAACCTGAGCTGGATCACTCATACACAGCAGCTGTGGGATGGTGCAGCGATTGATTACTTCTGCATGTCAGAGACAACACAGTGATTACATCATTCTCTAAAGCGAATTGGAAAAAGATCAGTCCCAGCTCTGTAATTAAAAATAGTAACTTCCTTTATCATAACATATTTAAAGAGAACCTACCACCACGAATCTACCTATAAAGGTAGATCGGGTGGTAGGTGGATGTAAGGGACATGAGGATAGCTCTTTTTAGAGCTAATCCTCACGTCCCCGCTAACTTTTGGGAAACTTTATTGACCTAATATGTAAATTTCGTTATGCGGCTACTGGGGCGTGGAGTAGCGGGAAGAGGCTACATAGCGCGGCTACTCCACGCCCCAGTAGCCACATTACTCCTCCTACCCTGTTGTGTGCGGCGCGCAGCTACGAGGAGCCCGGCCTCGGAGCTGGGACTGCTCAGCCGGCGTTCTGCGCATGCGCAGAACGCCATCATGACGGACGAGGGCGCGCAGCTACGAGGAGCTGCGCGCCGCACGCAACAGGGTAGGAGGAGTAATGTGGCTACTGGGGCGTGGAGTAGCCGCTCTGTGTAGCCTCGTGCCGGCTACTCCACGCCCCAGTAGCCGCATAACGAAATTTACATATTAGGTCAATAAAGTTTCCCAAAAGTTAGCGGGGACGTGAGGATTAGCTCTAAAAAGAGCTATCCTCACGTCCCTTACATCCACCTACCACCCGATCTACCTTTATAGGTAGATTCGTGGTGGTAGGTTCCCTTTAAATACAGTAACATGAAAATCAATACTAAGCGGCTGATGCGTTTCGGGCGAGAGAGAAATCACATGCCCTCCACTATGACTAGCAAACTATGAAACACGTCAGCTGCTTAGCATGGATTGTCATGTCTCTGTATTTTAATATATTATAATAAAGGAAGTTACTATTTTTAATTATGGAGCTGGGGCCGATGTTTTTCAATTCGCTTACAAAGTTTTTTGTCTGCTGTCCAGACAGCTCTGATTTAAATCAATGGTATTCAGCTGAATATGGCAGTAAAGTCTTTTTACAAAGTGATATTTTCTGATGCAGTGCATAATTAGGATAAGAGGAAAAGCGCCGGGGCAGCCACAGAAGCCACAGAGCCTCATTATAATAATTTTATAATAGTTTTTTCAGCAAAAACACTCAGCTCAGGGATTAAACAAGATATGTTTCAGTGTAGCTACAGCATTCTCAAGGTATATTTGGTTCACAATGCATAAAAACAAATGGTAGATTTCTATTAAAGGTTACAACAATCTAAAAAAATTAATGTATATATATACATTATAAAAATATATACATAATAAAAAAGGTTCAGCAGCACACCATCTTGTGAAGAAAATTTAAATGAGCTTTATTCCCTTGCCACCACATTTCAGCTTCTTTAAGCCTTTGGCAAGCTCTGCCCTGTTAGCTGGCACCCTTTCTTTTGTTTTGGAGCAGTGTCGTGATTTTTTGTACTGTATATATATTTATATATATTTAATTACAGACTGTATATAGGAGGACTAGACATCTTGCCTAAGGTGCTCTCTGCAGCACTCAGAGATATGCATTATAGAAGGCTCTTGCATTGTTGGAGAGTATTTTCTGTAGCCTATTTCTCCATGACTCTCTGTGCCATTTGACACATCTCTTTTGTTTCCTAGTACAGTTTAGCTTATTTAGTGTCTGGCGGTACATTTTTTTGCATTGTCAGCCCTTCACTTGCTTTCTAAGATTCTCATATGTCGGAACATCTGTAGGACCGTTTTTGGAGAAAGAATCGGGCTCCTACAGTTAAAGATGAATGTACTGGCACAGATCTCAACCGGAATTTCAATGTTTCTTGGAATGGTAAGTTACTGCGGCACATGTATCAAACACTTTGCTTGTATCTTTCTTTATTTTGTGTGATGTCTCTCTACAAAGTTCGCCATTGTCTAATTTTCTGCAGTGTTCCTTCAGTTATCACTTGAATCCAGATGTGAAAGTTGCGACTTGTTCAAAAAGTTGCAAAAAAGTGGCAAACTTGGAGCTGATTGCGACTTTTGGAGACTTTTTGGGACTTATGTTTTAAAAATTCGCAAATTCACTAAGGACCTAGTGCAACATGTAGTAAGAAAAAACTATTAAAGGGGTTTGTACACAAAAAAAAGTTATCAAATTTTAATCCCCTAGTGATATTTACATAATAAAGGCCATTTTAACCCCTTACTTTACAATTGTACTCAGTTTTATTGCTGTTTTAGCTCCTATCACTCAGTGATGGTCAGTGTAATATTCCAGAGTGTGGGTGGGGACTCTCTCAGCAGACACTTCATGATTCCTCTGTGCTATGAGATTCTGTGAGTTGACAGTGGGCTTAGATTATCAGGGTACAGGTTTTATCTATGCTTTTATTTAGCGTCTGATCAGTCTACTAGTATCTGACACATAGAAATAGAGAGATGATACAAATCAGAAATGAGAGATGATATTCAGAGACAACCAAAATTGTAAACACCAGGACTGATAGAGACAGGTTAATATTATAAATGTGAAATGCGTTTTTTTTTGTTAATAACAGTGAATTAGAGAATGTGTTATTTTGTTATCCTTTAAGATATATCTGATCATCAGAAAAGCCAAAGTAAAAAGAAACAGAGGGACAAAGCCAGACTTATGATAATAGTTTCCTACAGAGAATATTAGTAACATCCAAGAGTTCATTCATAAAGGGGTGATCTTAAGAGGATAGGGGATAACAAGGTCATCAGTGACAGTCAACCAGCTGGGACCCCACCAATCACAAGAACAGACACCAAACTAGAAAATGGGTGGAGCAGAACGATTAGTATGTGTTCAACTACGGCATCAATTCTATGGGAGCAGTTTAAGATTACCAAGCACAGCACACAGGTATCTCTGGTACTCGACAGTGAATAAGAGGTCTAGAGATAGGTGAGCGATGTCCTCAGCAATCTCCAACCATCCCCATACAAGTAAATGACAAGCATGTGGCAAGAAAGGATGCCCTTTCTCCAGATTATCAGGGTCCCAGTTTTCTTGTGATGACCTTGTTATCCCCTCTCGCTTGGAAAATGGCTATGGATAGATAAAAGATAACCTATTCAGACCTTGAAGACCTATTCAGAGAAGAAGTATACAGCTGTAGCAGACTATCGCTCATACACATTTTTCTTGTACAGGTATTGATTTTGATAAGACGCCTTGTAGTTCATCCTATGCCGGAAGTGCTCCAGAATCCGAACCTGAGACGGAAGCTGTCAGTTCCTATATTCGCGCTAACCTTTCCTCTCTGAAGGCTTACATAAGTGTCCATTCATTCTCTCAATTACTCTTATTTCCTTATGGATATAAAGAAGAAGAGGCTCCAGATCACAAGGAACTGGTAGGTTTAATATTGTGAATGAAGGTGATCAACATAGATGATGACCACTTTATAGGGTCACTTATTACTGGAAATAATTTTTCTCTGTTAAATACATGAATAATTTAGATACAAGAAACTAGATATTACCTTCCTTTTTAATTCACATCTGCGCTGACGGCTTCACGAGGAGCAAATTATAATAAAAATGCCAGAAGAAAATCCTTTATGTTTTAGCCCAGTGAGATGAATGACACACAATGGAAGCCCAATGATAACCACATTGTAGCTGTGGGCACCATTGGGCATTTTTTATGGCTCCTATAAGGTAATAGAAAAACTATAACCCCTCCCTGTGATGTGACCCGAAACTCCCAGCGGAGATGGGAACATAACTTAAATAATACAGTTCTTACATTCTGACAACAGGGATATCATAGCACAGTCTGAGCTACTTGTAGCTAAAATGTCAAAAAACATGTTATGCCATTTGCCTGCTAGTAGTGTGCAAAAATGACACAAGTCTCATAAGTAAAGTGCTATTTCCACTTCACCTGCTCCACTGCCTCTCCACCATATGACTGTCTATAAGCATATACACTGCAGCATGTCAATAAGGTACTCCCATTCATAGATCCTAACAAGAAAACAACATTTGTCAATATTTCATGAAATTTCAGGTTATTTCTTATATTTTCTTATTTGAACAGGAACAAATAGCAAAGTCTGCAGTGAAAGCACTTGAAAGTCTGTACAACACCACCTACACGTATGGTTCAATCTTCAGCACAATCTGTAAGTTTATAGCGTGTTTCCTATAAAATACACGTTTAATGAAAATACATTCACATTATTCTTCCAGCACAAGATGCAAATGTCACAGGAGACAAGACAATGATTTAGAAGGGAAGATTTACTAGCCTTCTAAGCGTGCACTGACACACATATTGCATGTAACTGTTTGAGAGCATAACGGCTCTAGTTGCCCCTAGCAACCAATCAGAGCTCAAATTTCAGTTTATAAGCTGCTATGGGAAAATGAAATCTGGTCTCTGATTGGTTGCCAGAAGCAACTAGAACAATTTTGCTTTCAGACACCTCTGATATAGCACCCCCATTAAATTCTGTTGTACACTCAATAACTTTTGTCATATTATCTGTTCACATTTTGACCTAATGACGGTTCCCATTCGCTGTTTAACCCCTACACGCACCAGGACTTTATAGTACGTCCCTGCTGGAAGATACTTATATATCACAGCTGACACCGCACTCTAACACCCGCGATCGGAGCCATGACCACAGCATGTAAGGGTGTTACATGCCGCTTACCGGGGGACCCGATCCACTTCTGGGCAGCCCGAGGTCTGCCAAGTGCCCCGGGGCTGCCCGATCTTCTGAGCATTCAGACCCCTTCTGGGTCTGACTATAAACTGTCTGCGCATGCATCTGCATGCTCAGATCAGAGCATCACTGGTTCAAGTATGTAGAAGAAAAAAAGGATGAAAACACAAAAGTTTAAACATTACAATAAATAAAAAATAAATAAATAAAAATATAAGCCCCTAAAATGTCACTTTCCCATAAAAACACTTAATAAAAACACACAGAAAACCCCCACATATTTGGTACAAAACACAAAAAACTTTCCAAAAAAAAAGATCATTTTTAATTAATACCTTTTTAAAAAATGCTCTAAAAAGTGATTTAAAAAAGTTATGCACTGTAAAATAAGACGACTAAAAAGAACAACTCTTCTCGCAAAAAATAAGCCCCTAACCAGATTTGTCAGCCGAAAAATAAAAAAGTTATTATAAACGAAGATTGATAATTAATGTTAAATAACCTATGGGAATTTTTCATTAGGTCAAAATGTGAAATGCTTAAGACATGTGCCCTTTATAGAGGACCTATCATCTCTCCTGATCTGTCTATTTCAGTGAATACCCATATTTCCTGTTCTGGAACACCTTTTCAGATAACCCAGCATTATGATATTCTCCTGTTATTTCTTTTGTAAATATATGAATAATTTGCAACTGTGTGTTACAAGTTAGAGCATGTACCTGCACCCTCTGACATAGTCCATTCAGACCAGCGAATGGACACATCCAGGGCACATCCTCTGCTGAAGGGAATGGTTAATCAGAAAAGATGTTCCACAATCATTTAGTATGGAATACACATGTTCGCTAAACAGACATGTCAGGAGAGGTGATATACCTACCTGTAAACTAACTATTCAGATTAGCTAAAAATTATTATCAATCATTGGTCATGTTGGCATTTATTTGGCTATGTAACATTTTACGTAACAGATTAAATCACATATTCCCAATTTTCCATATTGTTACCTTTAAAGGGATCATGTCATCAGGAAGGTCATTTTTACATGATGACAGGTTCCAATAGTCTATGACATGTTGAGTTCAAATATGCCTTTGTGGTGCATCTGAATAATCCCAGTGGTTTTTAATTTTAATCCTCCCTCCCTAGGGACTCATCACACACTGCTGGCAAGGAACCAGGTAATGTTTTATAAAGTATTAAAAAGCATTGGAGATATTGGTTATGTAGGTATTGGTTATTCAGATACACCACATTCCGATACATGTCAGAGGCTATTGGCATATTCCATCATGTAAAAATGACCATCCTGATGACAGGTTCCCTTTAATGTGTGGGGGTCTTTAGACCACATCCACACAGTACAAACTGTATATATGGCATAATTTGTAGCCTGGAAAACCTACAAATGTGCAAATAAAATTCTTATACCCTTAAGTTTATGCAATATTCTCCCACGGTAAATGGCTTGTTGGCATCTGGTTCCTCAGTGGCTGGCTTTAGCGCAGCCTAGCACTTGACCTGTCATGGTTGTTTGGTTGCTTGGTCCTCATCCACACCGAGCAGGGTGGGCAAGTGGATTGTAAGAAGAGACAGAGGCCACAGTATGATGGAGGTTAACACCTGGGGTACTCCCGTTGGATGTGTGATGTAGGGATCCCCAGGTTGATGGTAGAGGAGAGGCCTGTGAAGTTATTGGCAATCAGGAATCATGCGTGGAGGGAAGATGTAAAAGATGAAACTTGTCATCTCTTTATTCCAAGACTTAAATGCAGCAATGTAACAGGCTAGGCTAACAGAGTTAGTGCTCCTATCTGCCAATGTCTGAGGTACCGGGTGGGATGCAGTTTGGTAAAAGATGCTCACAGCCCAGATTCAGGAACCTGGGGCTGGAGAAGTCAGAAGCGGCAATAGGATCACTATGAACAATCTGGAACTTCAAGTCAGTGGGAAGTTAAAGGGTTATTCTCGTCTGGGCACTCACATTCAGTTTCATTAATCTGCCATATATAAACATTTCTTCAATTAGATGTTGTTAAAAAAAATTACCCGTGTGAAGATAATTTCTCATTAATGTAGTCATATGGTCCCTTACAAACAAGATTGTGTCCTTAGATACGGCCACCTCTGTTGGTGGGATTGCACAAAGAAACCAAAGGTTTTTGTATACAAATTGTCCGGGAGTTACTGCATGTCCCACAGCCGTCCTGTGGTAATGAATGCTGAAGCCAGGAAGTCAGGCAGGACTTAATAGCCCATGTCTGGCCATCGTTGCCAAAATGTGAGGTGGTCGTATCTCGTTTCTAAGGGACTACATGGCTACATTTATGAGAAATTATCTTCACACAGGAACATTTTGTTTAATGACATCTAATTGAATAAATGTTTATATATGGCAAATTAATTAAATTAACACTCTCGGTGGAATTTCCGGTATCCGCCAATTAGAAACAGAACAAGACCAAGATTGACATAAGTAACATCAATTCTAATTGGTTAACAAACAGACTAGGTATAGTCAGTAGATTGGGTCATTACCAAGTAATATATATTTCATTAGTGATATATTAATTCCTTAATGATATGTTCATTAAAGGCAACTTCATATAGCACCATAGTCACCTCTCTATCATATGTTCCAATAATCTCGGTATAATGTTGCTCAATTCGGTTTCCAGATCCAGTTTCCGGCTCCTCTATTGACTGGACCTATGACCTTGGCATTAAGTACTCATTCGTGTTTGAATTACGTGATGAGGGTAATTATGGTTTTCTGCTTCCTGAGCATGACATCCAACCGACCTGCAAGGAGACAATGTTGGCGGTGAAAGAAATCGCTAGTTATGTGGCCGATCAAGACTTTTGAGATGTGTTGCTTTATTTTACACAAAATCTCCTAAAGCTGTAATTCTGCTTTTCCTACTTTTCCTTAATGTCTATGCTTATAATAAAAGTGTTCTACAAGAAACTTTCACAAATTCACATTGAATCAGGATGCTTGTAATGAAAAATAAAGTCATTTATCACTATAATGGGGCACATTTACTTACCTGTCCTGTGAGATCCCCGAAAGTGCATTGTGCAACCGGAATGCACATCTGCCGCGATTCAAGAAGATTTAACGCGCCCGATATGCTGCATCTGTTGATTCCCTGCTCAGGTCCGCCGGAGTTCACGTTCTTCTTCCTGGTGCCTGTATGTGCTTGATCTTGCGACACAATTTAAATGTTAAATCTCGCACTCAGTCCGAATCAGTCGGATCTTCCGACGGCACGCCCCCCCATTTCTGTCGCATGAAAGCCAGCACTGATGCGCCAAAATCTGATTGCGTGCAATACAATCCCCTTCTAAATGCCTGTCCCAGCATTTAAAAACCTTACGGAAATGCGGCAGTGGAACATTTAGTAAATAAGCCCCAATGTGTCCTGTCTGTTGTAAAGCTCATTGCCTTAAGCCCTTAATGACCAGGCCCTTTTTGTTTTTGTGTTTTAATTTTTCACTCCTCACATTCAAAAATCCATATATTTTTTTAGACTTCCATGTAAAGAGCTGTATTTAATGCTCCATACCATGTACTGGGAAGCGGTAAAAAAATTCCAAATGCAGCGAAATTGATTTTAAAAAATTGCACTTTTTTTGTTGTGGGCTTGGATATAACGGCTTTCACTGTGCATCCCAAATGACATGTCTACTTTATTCTTTGGATCGGTGCAATTACATGGATAACAAATTTGTATAGGTTTGATAATGTTCTAATAATATACAAAAATAAAATCTCCAGTACAAAAAAAAAAATATTCTTCATTTTGCCATTTTCTGGCACTAATAACTTTTTCATACTTCAGTGTACGGAGTTGTGGGTGGTGTAATTTTTTGCGACATGACATTTTTAATGCTACTATTTTGAAGACTGTACAGCCTTTTGAACACTTTATATAGAATTATTTATATTTTTCAAAATGGCACAAAAGTGGCACTTTCGACTGGGCGCTATTTTCCATTACGAGGTTAATAGGCGGGAATAATCATTATTATATTTTGCTACATCAGGCATTTCTGTTTGTTTACTTTTCTATGTGATCTAGGGAAAGGGGGTGATATAAACTTTTTTTTTTTACTATTTTTTCATATTTTTATTTTTAAAAAAATTACCATTATTTCAGACCTTACAGGGTACTTTAACCCTGCAGGGTCTGATTACTACTACTATATACTGCAATACTACTGTATTGCAGTATATAGCAATAGAACTGATGATATCTAATAGCCTGCCCTCTGCTGGCTATTAGAGATCATTACACATGGCAAGTGTCAATGAGAGTGTAGGCTGCCATGGCAACTGATCGCTGGCCTCTGATGACGCCACAGGGGGCGTAAAGTAAGCAGTCTAGCGCCATCTCAGATGCAGCAGTGTTACACTGCTAGCTTTATCGGAACTTTCTGATAAATCTAGCAGATACTGCTGCAAAGTACAATAGGAATTATTCATAAGGGGGCGGGACAAGATGCTGCTTCTTCCCCAGACCGCCTCACCCACTCCATAAGCCGGTAGTGACTGTCGAGCTTCATGCAGCAGTCACCACCTCCTAATCCTGCCCCCTCATGAATAACCCAGACCACTTTGAGTGCGGTCCGGCGTTCCCATTGTACTTTGCAGGAGTGTCTGCTAGCTTTATCGGAGGGTTCCGCTGGATCTGAGATAACGCTAGAAACTTCTTACTTTAGTAAACAGCTCCTAGTGCTTTTTTATGGATGGTCTTATGATCTTTAAATGTCTACTAAACAAGAAAAAGTCAGTCTTTAAGAAGAAGAATAATGCAGCCATTATCTATTCTCAAGTCCAAGTCTGTTAAAAGGCATACGGGGAAAGCCTAGAGGCAAAGATGAGTAATAACAACACAAAGGATGTCTGGGTGGGTCTGAGGAAGATCACAGGCGTGGGAGCCAAACTAGCACACAAATCAGAATGGGAATTCTGATGGTATGAATGGATTCTCGGATGAGTACACAAACAATCACCAGAGGGCCTCCCCAGAGAAAGCAACAAAGCACAACACCACCAACAACCCAACAAAAAGTGGGGTGAAAGTGTCAGCTGATGAAGTGGAAGCTGTATTAATGGTCATGAACCCAAACAAAGCTGGTGGGCCTGACGGCATCTGCCCCCTGGCTACTTTACTTCTCTAAAGAATTATGCAATGCACTTGCTGATCTGTTTAACTTCATCTTGAACTGTCAAACATCTAGAAGGTCTCATGTATACTCCTGCTACATAAAACCAAACAAGCAAACCTCTACTGCGATTTTAGAACCAACACCTAACATCACACATAATGAAATCTTTTGAAAGGGTCCTTCTATCTTACCTGGAGGAGACTGTGAATGGGAGCGTCAATCCACTACAGTTTGCTTATAACACGAAGATGAGTGTGGACAATGCCATTGTTTTTCTTCTACACAAGATGTACTCATATCTAGAGCACAATGGTACTAATGTGCGGATCACCTATTTCAACCTCTCGAGCACGTTCAATACTATCGACCCAGTTCTAATGAGTGAGAAATTGTTGAATCTAAACACAAACCCCACCATCACTAACCGGATATATGACTTACCTAACTGATAGACCTCAATGCGTCCAAATGGGGACCAAACAATCAAAAACTCTGATCATTAACCAAGGAGCACCACAGGGCACCGTACTCTTTCCATTCCTGCTAACTTTATACTCTTATGATTTCCGCTATCACTCTGACCACTTCAGAGATTTTGGTATGATTCAGTCATTGTTGGCTGCCCTTGGGAGGGTGATGAAAAAACCTACAGGGAAGTGAAAAAAACTAAAGAAATGGTCATAGACCTACTTAGGAGAAAATCAGCCCACTATCCGATCTTAATCAAGGTAGAGCCATCGACCAGGTCCATACCTATAAGTATTTTCTTGTCAATGTAAAGTTAGAATGGTGGCAAACAGTGACATGGCACTCAAAGAAGCTACCTCAAAATGTACCTCCTCAGGAAACTTAAGTTGTTCAACACCTGCAACCAAGCCAATACTGTTCTCTTATTTCTTTTTTTATTTTTGTTTACACAATTTCCTCAGGGATCAATAAAGCTTTATTGCATTGTATTGCATTATGTTTTAACCCTTTCATGTACTTGGACGTGATAGTACATCCCTGGGGGAAGATGCTTCTTGCACTGGGACGTTCTATCACGTCCGGCTTTTGGCGTTTTCTCAAACATAACCACAGCATGTAAGGGTCTTCCCCCTAGGAATCGGATCCCACGTTCTGCTTACCGGGGGATACGCACTTCTTCTTCTGCCAAGTGCCCCCAGGTTGTCCGATGTCTTGTGCAGTCAGACCCCTTCCGGTTCCGACTGTAAACTGTCTGCGTCTGCATCTGCATGCCAGACAGTTTACACTGCACTACAATTCCTTAGTATGGTAGTGCAGTTTCTTAGACTTGGACAAGTCCATGGTTTTATAAATTAAAATAAGTAAAAAAATAAGTTTTAAACAGTATTAAAATGAATTTTATAAAATAAAGATAAATAAATATAAAGATTATTATTATTAAATAAATAAAATATAAGCCAATCAAATTACAAATGTCCCTACAAACACTTAATAAAGTATAAAAAAACAGAAATATGCAAAAAAAAAAAACCACAAATTTGATATCACTACATCTGTAACAATCTGTATGATAAAACAGAATCATTATTGGAACCGCACAGTTTAAAAAAAAAAACAAGAAAAACATTCAGAAAAAAATTTTCTGAAAATTCTGAAAAGACGTTCAGAATACTCTCAAAAGTAAACAAAAGCATGCTCCAAAATAAGACAGCAAAAAAATAAAAAAGAACAAAATAATAAGCCCTTAACTAGATTTGTCAGCCGAAAAATAAAATATGTAAATTTTTATGGTAAAATTAACATGATATTCTCAAAATGAGAAATTTCCCAGTAAAATTGGGAAAAAAATTAAAAATCCATACAAATGAGGTCGTATCGTAATCGTGGCGACCCATGGAATAAGAATAACATATTATTTTTATGGTATGGAAAACAGCAAAAAGTTCTTAACCAAAGTTGTTCATTTTTAATTTCCTTCACCAACAAAGAGTTAATAAAATCTCATGAATTATCTATAGATGCCCCAAAATTATGTAATAGAAAAGTACATCTCAGCCAACAAAAAAATAAGCCCCAATATGTCCACATTAAAAAAAGGAAAAATTATAGCCTGTACAATGTGACAGTGCAGATGTGCTCTGAATTGCGCTCCTTCCATTCTATGCCCGGCCGTGCACCCATACAGCAGGTTACCACCAAATATAGGGTATCGTGCACTCAGGAGAAGTTGGGTTTTAACCCCTTCCCAGGTCCCAGTGCATGGAGAGGGCTCGCGGGCCCTGCGTTTAACCCCGTAATGGAAAATAGCGTCCAAGGTCGAAAATGGCATTTTTTTTGCCATTTTGAAAAATCTAAAAAAATTAATAAAAAGTGATCAAAAGGTCGCACAGTCCTAAAAATTATAGCAATGAAACCGCCATCAAAATTCGCAAAAAATGACACTACCCACAGCTCTGTACACCAAAGTATGAAAAAGTTATTGGCGGCATAAGATGGCAAAATCAAGAAAAAAAATTTTGTACAGGAGGTTTTAATTTTTTCAAATGTATGAAAACATTATAAAACCTATACAAATTTGGTATCCACGCGATCGCACCGACCCAAAGAATAAAGTAGATATGTCATTTGGGGCGCACAGTGAAAGCTGTAAAATCCAAGCTCACAAGAAAACATGGCAAATGTGTTTTTTTACCATTTTCACTGCATTTGGAATTTTTTTCCCGCTTACCAGTACACGGCATGGAATATTAAATACTGTCACTATGAATTGTAATTTTTTACGCAGAAAATAAGCCATCACAGAGCTCTTTATGTGGAAAAATAAAAAAGTTATAGATTTTTGAAAAATGGAAGTGAAAAAACTAAAAAAGGCCAAGTCGTGAAGGGGTTAACTGGTTCACTGGGTACCACTGCATGGAGAGGGCTCACGGGCTGAGCCCTCTCCATAGCCTGTAAGTCTTTGCTGCATATTGCAGCAAAGACTTATCGGTAACGCCCGCGATCGGTGCAGCCTCAAACAGATGGCGGCACCTAGGATCGGGGAGCGGCGATCCATCTCCATGGTAGCCTCGGGTCTTCCGAAGACCCGAGGCTATTTCGTTTTAACCCCTTCATTACAATGTGCTGATAGCACATTGTAATGAATGAGGAGGAAAATCCCCATATACTGCCATACTGTAGTATGATAGTATATGGTAGGATCGATCAGACAACCTAGGGTTAAAGTACCCTAGGGAGTCTGAAAAATAGTAAAAAGAAAAATTAAATAAAAGTTAAAAAAAATTCAAATCCCCCCCTTTCCCTAGAACTTACATAAATATAAATAAACAGTAAAAATCATAAACACATTAGGTATCGACGCGTCCAAAAATGCCAGATCTATCAAAATATATTAACGGTTTTTCAATGCGTGTAACGAAAAATAGCACTCGAAGACGAAAATGGCACTTTTTTGCCATTTTGAAAAATATAAAAAAATCTATAAAAAGTGATCAAAAGGTCGTACAGTCCTAAAAATTATATCATTGAAAATATTGTCAAATGTTGCAAATGACACCAAAAAAGTTATTGGCGCCAGAAGATGGTAAAATAAAAAAATAATTTGTACAGGAGGTTTTAATTTTTGTAAATGTATGAAAACATTATAAAAGAAGACATGTCATTTGGGGCGCTCAGTGAAAGCCGTATTATCCAAGCCCACAAGAAAATGGCGCAAATGCGTTTTTTCACCATTTTCACTGTATTTGAAATTTTTTTCCTGCTTCCCAGTACATGGCATGGAATATTCAATACCGTCATTATGAAGTGCAATGTGTTATGCAGAAAACAAGCCGTCACACAGCTCTTTACGTGTAAAAATAAAAAAGTTATGGATTTTTTAAGGTGGGGAGTGAAAAATGGAAATGAAAAAACAGGAAAGGGCCTGTCCTTAACCGGTTAAACTGTATGGAGCCTTTTCTCTTAATCCATTGCGAATTTTCTGCCCCAAAATGAATGTATTGTCCAAAAATATTACAATTTTTAAACTGCACAAACCTTTATAAAACATCTAAAGGGTTAACAAACTGCTTAAAAGTGCTTTTTTTCATAGAGTTGAGTGATGTAGTTTCCAGAATGGGGTAATATACTAGTCTTGCAATTATTCCTCTTACAGTTAATTGATATTTGAGCAGGTTTTGGCGATTTTCCAAAAAGTGAGAAAAAAGGCACCCAAATTCTGGGCCTCATAACATTCTAGTTAAATAAGTGGATTCTTAAAAAACCATGCCAACATAAAGTAGACATTTGGGAAGTGTAAGTTACTAATTCATTTGGGTGCTATGTCTTCTCAGCTTCAAAAGTAGAGAATTTAGAACTTTGAAAGGGGCGAATCTTTCAAAACCTTTTGCCAAATTTCAGGGGGGTTTTTATAAGTAAACACATAAAATATCATTCAAATGTATTTTTAATCTAATTTGAAGTACAATGTGTCACAAGAAAACAATCTCAAATTCCCCTGGATATTTTAAAGCGTTCCAAAGCTATAACCACTTATAGTGATAGATTTGAAAAATGGGGCTGAGGCCAAATAGGCTGAAGGGGTTAAAACCAGGTGCGAACACACAAGTTAAAACAAAAAAAACACATGCATGTGTGTAAGATAAACAACATATGGGGGGAGATTTATCATCAAGTTTCTGAAGTAAAACTGTCTAGTTGCCCATGGAAATCAGAGCTCAGCTTTAATTTTATAAACAGCTGTGGGAAAGTAAAATCTGAGCTCTGATTGGTTTCCATAGGCAGCTAGAACAGTTCTGCTCTAAGAGACTCATGATAAATCCCCCCCATGTTTTTAGTCTTTAATCATTCATAATAATAAGGATTTAGGCCCCTTCCACACTTGCGTTTTTCATGCGCGTTTTCTGGCCATGCTTTTGACGCACGAAACTTGCATTGCACCCTGGCCCATTGTAATCAATGGGCTTTTTCACACTTGCATTTTATTTCACACACACACGTAAAATCTCAACATGGTCAACTTTTGCAAGTCACACGCGTGAAAAACGCACCATACAAGTCTATGGAGATGCATCAAAAACGCATTGCACTCTGAGACACTTGCAAGTGCAATGCAAATGCAATGCGTTTTTCACTGATCAATTGCCATAGAAAAGATAGAGCTCAGTCCTGACTCCTTTTCACTTGTGTTATCTGCGCGTGAAAAACTCATTGAAATTGCATTGAAAATGTGCATGAAAAACTGAGACACTGAACAAACTGTGACTGAAAACTGATTGAACTCTGATGCAAAATGTCAGTTTTTCACTGACCAAACCCTGACCAAACCCTGATCAGACTCTGACGTGATCTGCAACGCAAGTGTGGAAGGGGCCTATCAATGTAAAACACATGTTCCTACATATGCGTTTGATAATGCGTTCCTCCCAATGCATTTCCCAATAGAAACACTTCATGTGACTACAATAGTCTATATACACTCACCGGCCACTTTATTAGGTACACCATTCTAGTAACGGGTTGGACCCCCTTTTGCCTTCAGAACTGCCTCAATTCTTCGTGGCATAGATACAACAATGATGGCATCACACAGTTGCCGCAGATTTGTCGGCTGCACATCCATGATGCGAATCTCCCGTTCCACCACATCCCAAAGATGCTCTATTGGATTGAGATCTGGTGACTGTGGAGGCCATTTGAGTACAATGAACTCATTGTCATGTTCAAGAAACCAGTCTGAGATGATTCCAGCTTTATGACATGGCGCATTATCCTGCTGAAAGTAGCCATCAGATGTTGGGTACATTGTGGTCATAAAGGGATGGACATGGTCAGCAACAATACTCAGGTAGGCTGTGGCGTTGGTACCAAGCGGCCCAAAGAGTGGCAAGAAAATATTCCCCACACCATGACACCACCACCACCAGCCTGAACCGTTGATACAAGGCAGGATGGATCCATGCTTTCATGTTGTTGACGCCAAATTCTGACCCTACCATCCGAATGTCGCAGCAGAAATCGAGAATCATCAGACCAGGCAACATTTTTCCAATCTTCTACTGTCCAATTTCGATGAGCTTGTGCGAATTGTAGCCTCAGTTTCCTGTTCTTAGCTGAAAGGAGTGGCACCCGGTGTGGTCTTCTGCTGCTGTAGCCCATCTGTCTCAAAGTTCAACGTACTGTGCGTTCAGAGATGCTCTTCTGCCTACCTTGGTTGTAACGGGTGGCGATTTGAGTCACTGTTGCCTTTCTATCAGCTCGAACCAGTCTGCCCATTCTCCTCTGACCTCTGGCATCAACAAGGCATTTCCGCCCACATAACTGCCGCTCACTGGATGTTTTTTCTTTTTCGGACCATTCTCTGTAAACCCTAGAGATGGTTGTGCGTGAAAATCCCAGTAGATCAGCAGTTTCTGAAATACTCAGACCAGCCCTTCTGGCACCAACAACCATGCCACGTTCAAAGGCACTCAAATCACCTTTCTTCCCCATACTGACGCTCGGTTTGAACTGCAGGAGATTGTCTTGACCATGTCTACATGCCTAAATGCACTGAGTTGCTGCCATGTGATTGGCTGATTAGAAATTAAGTGTGAACGAGCAGTTGGACAGGTGTACCTAATAAAGTGGCCGGTGAGTGTACATCCCTTCTGGGTCTATAAACAGCCTTCCCCGGTCTATTTACAGTCCCTCCCAATCTACAGGGAGTACAGAAAGTATTCAGACTTCTTTACGTTTTTCACTCTTTGTTCTATTGCAGCCAATTGTTAGATTAATAAAGTTTTTTGAACATTAATGTACACTCTGCATTGACATAAAAAACAGAAATGTAGATATTTTGGCTAATTTATTAAACAAGAAAAGCTGAAATATCACATGGTCATAAGTATTCAGAACCTTTCCTCTGGGGATGGATAGTCCACACTTAAAAATCCTTCCTGCAATTATTGATGGTAAAAAGTTACCCCAGGCAAAGACAATAGGCACAAGTGATTATAATAGGTGCAGACATAGAAGGGTTTTACGGACCCTCCTACCTGGGATAAGGTCCAGAATCTTATTGGAGTTCTAGCTTCTAAATGGGATGTCATAAAGTCAGGGTTCTGAGCTCATTGGATCCGGATGAATCCCTGGAACACATTGATATCAGAAATGACCCATTTGCAATGTTCCCATTCAAAGATATGAGTACCTCTGTGTCCAAGGATGCTAGAAGCTATTAAGTCCTATGTATACAATACCCTGGTTAGCCCGATTCCATAAATGTATCTGGCCTTGGGCTGAAATGAACCATAACTCCATGACCGGAATTTATTTCTTTTGTCTCTTGTCTAAAAAGTGGAGGGAAACAGTCTGAAGAAATCCTTTGAGTCCATACCTCTCAGAGAGTTAAAGGGGTTATCCGGCTGTTAAAAATTACTGAGGGCCGGGCTGGGGTGGGCTAGTTAAACATAATAAACATCTACTTACCTCCTCCGGCGACGCCGATGTCCCATGCTGCGGACCCTTCGATCCGTGCCCTAGTTTGTTTACAGGGGCACAGAAGCCGCGCACAGGGAACTTCCGGTCCGCGATGTGGCCGGCTCCTCCCATCCGTCCCTATCTCTCAGCGTTGTAAGCGCTGGAAGAGGGTGTCGGATGGGAGCTTCCAGACGGCCGGAAGCTCCGTGTGCGCCCCTGTATACAAACCGGCGCACAGAAGAGACTGACCGCGGCATGGGACATCAGCAGTGCCGGACGGGGTAAGTACATGCTTATTATGTTTAATTAGCCCAGCCCGGCCCTCAGTATTTTTTAACACCCGGATAACCCCTTTAATGACACTTCCAGCTTTGACTCAATGAGACTATTTAAGGTGAGGCTGGGGAAAGTGGGTAACTGGTACTAGCACTGATGAATATAATGCCCCCTCCCCCAGGTTCATGTGGCCTATATTCATCACAGTCCTGGCTTTGAAGCTTTGTATGGATAAGCACCTTCCCTCCCTATGGACTACCAATTAGAAACTATGTTCCATATGGGTGCAGTCACAACCGGGCCCATGAGGCATAGAGGGCCCATGTGGTGTATCTTTCATATATGAGAAGACTAGTATTATAAACAATACATTATTATTGGGTGGCTGGCATTTTGCACTGGGGCCCGCAGTTTCAAGTTACGCCACTGGATGTTATGCTTACATTTATAGTCACCTATTGTACATCATCATTGTCTCATCATCTCTATAAAGTTTCTTTGAACCCACCCCCCCCAAAAAAAAAAATGCTTTGGTACGTTAAAGTGTTCAAAAGGTATAACCATATAAAGCGAGTCTTAACATACAAACTGGGCTCGTCATAATGGGGTTAAAATCTACCATTGAAATCAAGCATGCTTAGCCAGGGGCACTTACTCATAGATCCAAGCACCTTGTCTGTGGTAATCTTACTCGTATTTGCTATCCCGATGCCTGGATCTATAAGTAAATGTCCCTGGTTTATTATGCTTGATTTTGACAGAAGATGAAGGGGTTAATGAGGTGCTTCCCATACATGAGTACGTTACACTGTGAATCATAACTCCACACTCCAAAGATAGTTGAATTTTGGGAATCAGCTTAGAGGTAAATATTTTGCATAATAGACACAAGGCCACCATTCGTGGTCTGTTTTAGCTCATATAGAACAGGTTTTCCTTTAAAAGCCGAGAGCCGTTTTGAAATCTGATTCACCATCGCATCGGCGGTTGTTAGGTTTATCACATTTTGGCTTTGTGCTTAATCTTATCACTGGTTCAGTAGATATGTTTTCTGACCAACGGTATGAGATAACCCAACTGTAACTTGTGCATGATCTCAAGCAATAAGCATATTTTCCCTGAGCTATTTTCTTAAAATACATTTGAAAAAAGCTTTGGATTAAATTAAAGGTTATATGCAGTTTTATTTACTAATTAAAACGAGATACCAATACTTACCCTTGATTTTTTTAAACATAATTTTTATTAGATTTTTACTTTTTCTAACAAAACAAAAAAAATAACAAGGATCAAGGTAGGTCGCTGAGACATGGGGGTTACCTCACACGTCATAGGAACTATAATTGAAAACAGTATTACATACAAAGTAATGAGAGAATCACAAAATTGCCATATTAATACAGCAGTATATCAAAATACTTACCATATATACTAGAGTATAAGCCAACCAGAGTATAAGCCTCGGGTAGAAAATGCAGCAACTAGTCTTTAATGAAAAATGCCCAGCAGCAGCCTCCCCTCATCAATAAAATGTTCAGCAGCCCCCCCCCCCCTTTAAAATAAAATGTCCAGCCGAGACCCCTTTTGAAAAGAAATGTTCAGGTGAACCCCCATTTTAAAAAAAAAAAATGTCCAACAGTTCCCCCTTTAAAGAAATGTCCAACAGAGACCCCCTTTACAAAAAAATGCCCAGCAGGGCCCTCCTTTAAAAAAAAAAATATCCTCCAGGATAGACCATTTTATAATAAAATAATAAACATAGTACAGGCCTCTACTTAGGAACACCCGACTTACAGACTACCCCTAGTTACAAACGGACCTCTGGACATTGGTAATTTACTGTATTGTTGCCCTATGCTAAAATAAACAGCTATAACAGTAATCAAAGGTGTCTGCAATGAATTAATCCTGCTAATCCTGGTTATTATGACAATCCAACATTTTTACAATCCAATTTTCACAGAGACAAAAAAAAATTTCCCTGGGGTTACAATTATATAATATGCAGTTCCGACTTACATACAAATTCAACATAAGAACAAACCTTCAGAATCTTATACGTAACCCGGGGACTGCCTGTACATATATCCAGCATCCTCTTCTCCCCCGGGTTGTATTCTACGCTCGGCTCTGGCTTCCTGGCACATCTATGTTCTCTGCCCGCACTCACACACTATGACGCAGTGTGTCGCAGCCTGATGACGTCACGCTGTATGACAGTGTGCGCATGCGGGAAAGAGCATACGCAGGCCTCTTCTCGCACTGCTGGGAAGCCGGAAGATGTAAGGAGAAGATGAACCGGAGGAGAAGAAGACGCTGGAGTTGAGCATCGGAGGTGAGTAATAACTTTTTTTTTATATATGTGTATACTCAAATAAAAATGGGGCTTATACTCCAGTATACAGGCGGTCCCCTACTTAAGGACACCCGACTTACAGACAACCCATAGTTAAAGACGGACCCCTCTGCCCACTGTGACCTCTGGTGAAGCTTTCTGAATGCTTTACTATAGTCCCAGACTGCAATGATCAGCTGTAAGATGCCTGTAATGAAGCTTTATTGATAATTCTTGGTCCAATTACACCAAAAATTTTGAAACTCCAATTGTCACTGGGGCAAAAGAAAAAAAATTGTCTAGAACTTCCATTATAAAATATACAGTTTCGACTTACACACAAATTCAACTTAAGAACAAACCTCCAGACCCTATCTTGTATGTAACCCGGGGACTGCCTGTATACTGTATCCTTGATTTTACTGATATTACTGAATTCGCTTGAACAAGTGATTTCTGTAGAAAGCTAGGTCATTATTACCTATTAAAATGTAAAATTGAGCAGAGAAGAGTCATATTTTTGCCTGGGGTGAGTAAAGTTTGGAGGCTGCAGGTGGGAGCATCACATCAGACGCCACTATCGTTGATTCTATAGTAACTGCCTCATCTTTTAGATTGCGTAAAAGAGGGGATTGTAGAAAGGACTTTTTACCTAATACGTTACCTAAGGGTGCTAGTAGTTTAATGGGCTCATTCATATGAAAATGAACCACTGTATGAATGAAAAGATTTGTAATATGTCTGACACTCCAGCCCTGTTTTTGAGCTGCTCAGAATCCCAACACTTTTTCTGCACCTCTAGATTCCCAACACTTTTTTAGCGAAGTTTTAGTGAATAATTAGATCAACATAAAGCAGGTCTACCACGTTCTATTTCACCTTCATGAATGTGGAGGCATTTCAGACAGTTTTTGGTCATGTGCCAATTTATTAAGCCAATACACCAGAACCTAAAATCCCAGTCTAATAAACCACATAATTTGTGCACCAAAAAAGGACCCTGTGAAGCAATTGATGAATTTCCACTAGTTTGTCCTGAGCTAGTGAACCGCACACAGTATTTATGATGTGTATCTAAAAAGTTGCAAAACTTGGCACAATCCCACTATAGTAGGGAGCAGGGCCGATGCCAGCACTGGGCATACCTGGGCACCTGGGTCCCAGAGCTGCTGGAGGGGGGGATTTAAGGCTGTATATAAGGAATCTATAATGGGGAGGGGGGCTGTATCTAATGAATCCCTAGGGAGTAAGGGGGGATTTATACAAAATAACCATGAGTGGGCTGTATATAAAATAATCATGTGGGGGTTGTTTGGTATGATAAGAATATATGATAGGGAATATTTTAGGCAACAGGAGACTGTTTTAGTTTCAGATTTTTAATGACACCACATGAGTTCACTGGTAAGGGGCCGACCAGGGGCCTACTGAAACCTGGAGCCGACCCTGGTATGGACCCTTGGTATAGTGTCGATTAACTAGACCATTATTGATGGTCTATGCAGGGGTAAGGTGATCAGTACTAAATCCTGGCCACCCTGGGGAAGAATGCAAATGGAAAGGTGTTACATTTTCAAATACAAAACAATGAAATAAGAAGTGTAGTGGAAAATCCCTTTAACGGAACAGTAAAAGAGCTGGGGAGGAGGGAACACACAATCATAATCATAATCAATATTATCTACTGAAAAGAGAGGACTGGGCTCAAACCAAGAACGTGACCCATGTGAACACAATGAGACTGCTGTGGATTTGCATTTATGCCTCTATTATCTCTTCAGTGACATCCAGTTTGACATTTCATGGGTAAGTTTTACATTTCTAAATGTTCACTTCACAGGAGGTAAAACCTGTTACTGGAATATCCAATATTTCTTTCAGGCACAAAGTGATCCAGGTTCAGCTGGAGACAGAAGAACATGTCAAGCTTATTAAAAGAATGGACAAGGAATTTCAGGTAAGTAGTCGTACTTATAAATGTACAGAATATTTTATGACATCTGATTTCACAAATATTCTGAGAACATTGAATTTCTACAGCCGAGGGGGTTTAGAGTTTTATTTTCAGGCACTGTTTGATGGGGGCTATGCAATATACGGTAGTTTGGATTCCCTAAATATTGGTGGGGAGTATTTATTATTTTTGACACAAGGTGTTGTTTCTTAGCAGTGTTTCGCACTCTGATTTTATATTGTGGCACAAGGCCTTAAAGGGGTATTCCCATCTCAGCATTCATATTTAATTAAATTAATCAGCCACCTATATACATTTCTTCAATTACCATATATAATCGAGTATAAGCCGACCCGAATATAATCTGAGGCCCCTAATTATGCCACAAACAACTGGGAAAACCTATTGACTCGAGTATAATGCATTGGTCACAGCCCCCCCCCCTTTATATAGCTACCCAGTCCCCTGCTTCCAGTCCCTTGCTCCCAGTATATAGCCAGCCAGCCTCCTGCCCCCAGTAGATTGCCTGTCAGCCCCCAGTATATAGCTAGCTCCTGCCCCAGTATACAGCATCCAGCCCCAGTATTAATCCAGCCAGCACCTAGTTTATAGCCTTCCAGCCCCCAGTATATAGCCAGCCCTCATTATATAGCCAACCTCCTGCCCCAGTATATAGCCTGCCAACAAGCCCCAGTATAAAGTTAGCAAGCCCCCAGTATATAGCCTGCAAGTCCCCAGTATAAAGCCTACCACCCCCCGTATATAGCCTGCAAGTTCCCAGTATATAGCCTACCATCCCCAGTATATAACCAAACAGCCCCCAGTATATAGCCAGCTCCTGCCCCAATATACAGCCAGCCACCGTACATAACTAGCCAGCCCCTAGTATATAGCCTTCCAGACCCCAATATATAGCCAGCCCTCATTATATAGCCAACCAGCCCCAGTGTATAGCCATCCCCCAATATATAGCATGCAAGCCCCAATATATAGCCAACCAGTCCCCAGTATATAGTCAGACAGCCCCAGTATATAGCCTGACAACCAGCCCCAGTATATAGCCAGCCAGCCCTAGTATATAGCTAGCCCCCAGTATATAGCCTACCAGCCCCCAGTATATAGCCTGCCAGCCCCCAGTATGTAGACAGCCAAGCAGCCCCAGTATCCATATCCAGCTAGCTCCCCGTATACAGCCTGCCATTCCCCAGTATATAGCCTGCCAGCCACCAGTATATAGTCTGTCAGCCGAGGTCCACTACTTGATCCAGTCCAGCAGGCAGTAACAAGTCCGTGCAAGCTGACAACACACAGACTATGACGCTTGCCAACATCATAGTCTGTGTGCCGCTAGCGTACTTGAAAATCATACCCAGAGCTGCCTGTGATTGACAGCTTCATTTTAGGATCTTAGGGAGAGCTAGGTGTCAGTTTGAGCTTGTTTTGTGTGCATCTGTGGCTTGAATGATGGACGGCTGAACCAGTCAGTGCTGGGGGCAATGTCCATTACTCCCTTTATATTCTGCATAGTTCCTTCGGAGGGTGCTGGCTACTGCTACTTTTGTTTTTCTGTTTATCCGACTTCAGCTACACTTATCAACCATTCCATTGCTCTCAGATTCTGTACCTTTCTCTGACTTTGTCTGTCTGTCTCTATCTCTTGTGTGTCCCACAGCTTGTGACCCAGCTTTCCCTGTCTCAGATTTGTGTTTGTTTTTGGCTTGTTACCCTTCTGTGTTTTAGTGTTAACACTGGTCTATCTCTGATTTCCTGTTTCCTGTCCGCAGCACCATCCAGCTGCTGCCATACAAAATAAGTCACCTTGCAGCATCACTCAGGGTTCGTTAGTTAAGTTCCTGATAGCAGGTTTGCCCTTGTCAGGGTGGTTTGGCACCGCTTACCCAGTTTGACAGCTTGCTCCAGCTCTGGTTGTGGTTGTGCTGGACAGGTTTGTTACAGTCTCTTTGTGCAATCCAAGGACAACACGTCTACATTTATGGGACATTGGGGTAGATTTACTTACCCAGTCGATTCGCGATCCAGCAGCGCGTTCTCTGTGCTCGATTCGGGTCCGGACAGGATTTATGAAGGCAGTTCCTCCGACGTCCACCAGGTGGCGCTGCTGCGCTGAAGTTCCCCGGAACGCACTGAAATACACCGAGCCAGGCTGAGTGAAGGTAAGTGCAAGCTCCGCGAAACATTTTTTTTTTAAATGCGACGGTTTTTCTGGTTTTTCGTTCAACCACGCCCCCCCCATTTCCGTCGCGTGCATGCCAGCGCCGATGCGCCACAATCTGATCGCGTGCGCCAAAATCCCGGGGCAATTCAGGGGAAATCGGCGCAAATCGGAAATATTCGGGTAACACTTCGGGAAAACGCAAATCGGGCCCTTAGTAAATGACCCCCATTATCTTCACACAGTAAAAAATTTTTTTAATTACATGATAGATGAATTAATACCCCTTTATTATATTTGGAGCACTGTAATGACAATCCACAGGTTTAGAAGTTGGTAGGCTTGCTTTTTGTCAGGAAGAATTGCAGAAGAAGTGTTGGGATTCAAAAGCTGTGCCCAAGTTGAGAGAGAAAATAAAAAATTTACTGAACAGTGTAGTCTGTACTATGTGCAGTTTGCCTGTGTAGTGTGCAGGGGGCGCCAGATTCAGGATTTGTGGGGCACGTTCTTCATGAATCTGGTGCTCCCTGCACTGTCCCAACAGAGTGCAATCCTTTTTTTGGTGCACCTTTAACATGGGGCGTGCAACACATTTCTGTCTTTGTATCTGTCTTTCAGACTTTGTATGATAAATCTGGCACACGTTCTGAGTACCGGAACGCCCCTTGCAGAAATGTGTGGCGCGTACCCATCTTAAATACCTGTGCAAGCAGTTTGCACTTAAAAGAAGGTCCAATGTGCAACAGAAAACTGGTGCAAGGCTCTTTGTAAATGTGCCACACTATGCTGGAAAATATAGATTTTTGGGGCGCCAACACTAAATCACTAAAAAGAAAGGATTCTGGCACCAGAAAAAACATGTACATAGTAAACGACGTCCTTTGTGTCTTTGTAAGCAGCTCCTAGTGCTACAACAGATGCAGCAGTGTTACACTGTTAGCGTTAATTGAAACCTCCGATAACGCTAGCTGCGATGTACAATAGAAATATTCATGAGGGGGTCCGCCAGCCTATGTAGTTGGAGGGGTGGCTTTGAGTGTTGTACGGCGTTTCTAGTGTACATAGTGGGACTGTTGTAGCACTAGGAGCTGCTTACTTTAGGTCTGTTGCACCAACCTTGTACTTTTTTTTCCAGTTTGATTTTTGGCACCCAGATTCATCATCAAGAATAGCACCAAAGATGAATGTGGATCTCCATATTCATGCCAATCACACGGACAACATCCTTCAACGTCTGAAACTGAATAATATTCAATTTGAGTAAGTGCCTTTATTTGTTCAACTTTTGAAGCTCAAGTTGGTATGCATGAGTGTACTGTGTGTGCACCCTATTACCAAGAGATAGTGGTGGGGTCTAAATAATTAGATGAAATACCCAAATCTTATCTGCATTCTATAATAAAGACTTGCAGTGAGTTTTCAGCCACAGCTTGTCCATTCATGCTGCAGGTTTTCCCACCATCCTTCTACCTTTGCAGTGCTAATGAGAAGAGCAGTGTGAGATCCTGGAAGTTATGTCGCAAAAGAACCACACTATTTCAGGCAGTTTTGTGGTGGTGCATTTCAGAAAAGATGGAAACATAGACAAAAGGGTTACTTCTGTATTAAAAAGATGTACAAATACTTACTTTTAGTAAAAAAAAAAAACGAGTACAATGTATACAAGATGTGTGTGCCAGCTGTGATGCCCTGGTGGACAAACTATGCCAGCTTCGACATGGCGTAGTTTTGCGTAGAAACCTGTGCACACAGGAATTCCCTTTGCCGGTGAACTCTTTGCTGTTGGCCACTCCACTTCACCCATGGTGTGAAAGGGGTATAGTCGCATAATGAATTGCAATTTCTTGCAATATGCAAGAATTTGCAAGAGTTTGACCTATGGGAACCCAGCATTAATGTATCTAACACTGAGCACAAAATGGAGAGGAAGAGAGAGTGTTATGTCAGAGTTTCTTAAAGGAAATCAACCACTTGCACACTCGTGTTTGATAAACGCTCTTATTTACATTAACCCCCAAAACAGTGCCAGAGAAAAGGTTATTTTTAATATGTAAATTAGAATCTGACCCCCCAAAGTATTCCACATAGGGTCCGGTGCTCTCTTATCACATAATTATGCACGCCTCTCAGAAGTCTTGACATCAGCCGACTCCCCAGGAAGTCTTGCGCATGCGCCATTGAAAGTGCTATCTCAGGGGAATGGGAGGGAAGAAGCGCATGCAAGTGGACTGCATAATTATGTCATGAGAGAGAAGTGAACACTTTATTTGAGACACCCTGGACACTTAGGTCCCTTCTACACTTGCAAGTGTGATGCGATGAACTCGCATCACACTCGCAACTCATGCTGCCCGGATCGCACGGCCAAAATGCTGCAAACCGGAACGGATCTCAAGATGTTAGTTCTGGTTCCGGTTGCAGCATTCGGGCCGTGCGATCTGGGCAGCACACGTTGCGAGTGTGATGTGAGTTCATCGCATCACACTCGCAAGTGTAGAAGGGGCCTTACTCATAGATCCAGGCACTATAAGTGTGGTAATCTACTTATATTTGTCATCCAGGGCCTCTTTTTTTCTAAAATCTACTTTTAGAATTATGCTAATGAGTCTGATGAGTCTAATGAGATAAAATGCCCTAACTCTCAAAAGTATAGATGAATATTGGTTTTGTTCTGTTCATTTTGAAAGGGGATTCAGATATAACAATTTGTGGTTTCATAATGTTTTTTTAACAGTTATTACGCTTCAATAACAATTTAATAAACAAAGTACATTCCATTCCTTTTAGGAGGCCATATTTTGTCATACAGGAAGCACCTCCTGGTAATGTGCTTCAAAACTCAGACCAGACTCTGAAATCGCTCAATTATTTGTCATGTTCCCCTCCAGTTTCTAAATCATTGTGAAAAAAAAGCATGCGTGTATGTAAAACATGTTTAGATATACTTTGACCTGCACCAGACCGGGACAGGTGTAAGAAAAAAAGTATAACTTTGCTCCTGCTCTCAACTTCAGTGTTTTAGATCCCTTTAGATCATTACACTTACAGTGGAGGCTGAAACAAACTTAACTTTGACAACAATTGTTGCTTAAACCTGTTACTGTCCCTAATTATATCACCTTTCCCTTTCTATTAGGATTTTATTCCATGACCTCCAGACAGGGATTGAAGCACAATTGGACAACCGTAGATTTCACAAGTCTAAGAAGCATAGCTATATGAAGTACAATGATTGGGAAACGGTAACATATTTGTTGATGTTTGCTGTTCTACTTGCCACTCTCATTCCTAATTTACCCATTTTAAATGTTTGCATCAGTTCAGGAAAAAAACATAAAGTTAAAAACATTAGACTCCAAAATAAAAACCATCACAAAGAATAATTATAGACCTTACAGAACTTTTTTGCTTTGAGGGCTACACTGCCACACTGTATTATTAAACAACGTCCTAGATACATCAGAATACAGCACAAAATGCCACCCCAGAAATTATACATACCACAGCGCTAGATCACATGCTCTCGGGTTTGTTCAACATGTTCTCAGAGAGGTAGCAGCCTGCGGAATAAGTTACGTCCCCTAATACAGAGTCATGAGTGGAAAAACCATCCATGCAGTTTGTGCACACGCAGCGATGGACAGTCATATGACATAAACAGACCTGGGATAGACACCAGGTATAGTAAACCTGGGATTCTATAGAAAGACAACATATTAATCCCTATAAAAGATTAGACATTGATAAGGTGATACAAAAAACCATAACACAATAAATAAGTGAATACAACAAAACTCAACAAAGTCATTAATCACAAAATGGAGCATAAATAAATAGTTTGCTTTTATGATTCACAAAGTTTTATGGGCTCTTAAAGTAGCATTTTAATTATTTATCATAGTGTATATCCACAACATTTTTCTACTAAGCAAACTTTAAAATAACAACTAATTACATATTAGCCCATATTCCACGGACCCATTTAAATATGAATTATGCTTATTCCTGGAATACCCCTTTAATACCTTTCTTTTTTGCTTCTAGATTGCTAAATGGATGTCCACGATGGCTGCTAAACATTCAGATCTTGTCAGCCAGCTTAAAATTGGTGAAACCTATGAAGGCCGTCCAATGTATGTTCTAAGGGTGAGGAAACAAAAACATGTTCATTTAACTTTATGGGGGAGATTTATCAGAAGTGTCTGAGGTAAAACTGTTCAAGCTGCCCATTGAAACCAATCAGAGCTCAGCTTTCATTTTATAAACAGCTGTGGGAAAAGGAAAACTGAGCTCTTATTGGTTGCCATGGGCAACTGAAACAATTCTTCTTTTTAAATACTTCTGATATATCTCCTCCTATGAGACTTTATGATAATTTAGAATATTGATATTTAGGACCTATTTAGCACATCTACTAATGATGGTATTCCGTAATGATATAGTAGATGTAGAGCAAAGGAGTAGGTTTTTCATACTCATCAGCAAAGGTATTAAAATAAAAACCTGAGGGCATGACTTACAAATTGCATGTACATATTTATTTTCAATTGCTTATTCAATGATTTGCCCACAAAAAAATGTAATGGAACCTGTTACATGATGGACACAATCTAAAGCTACTGAGATCCAACAATTCTGTTGGGGGGTCTATCACTATCCCAGATGAGACATTGTAGGATGTTTTCGTGTAGGATTCCTAATCTAACCTCTGAAGTGAACATAACCTACAGGAGTATTTTCATTAAAACCAATATGGCATAGCTTGTGTCCTCCCTATCACAAGGGTCACATGACCACCAATGCCACCAGAGTACTGTAAATTAAACACATTGGAGGGATTTATCAGGGTCTGTCCACCAGTTATCAGGGCCTGTGTACCAGTTTTCTGGATTACAAGCCCAGAATCAAGTGCAATTCCGGGCGTACAGCCAGGATTTGTGCCTAGTGAAGGGGGTTGAGTGTGGCGGCAGAGATAGCCACCAGAGAGGTTTCCTACTTAGTGCCTATACACTACCTAGGGGAAGAAGCAATAGCGCAAGATCCGGATTAGAACTGCCCGGCAACATAACTCCCGCCTCAAGCTCCGGCCTCCTGAACTGACCGGTCCTGCGCAGTTGTATGATAAATGCCCTCTATTGAATTTTTGTAGTAAATACTTTTCTATTAATAATAATTCTTTATTTATATAGCGCACACAGATTACACAGCGCTGCACAAAGCATGTCAAATTGGTCCCTGTCCCCATGGGGCTCACAATCTAAACAACCTAACAGTATGTTCTGGAGAGTGGGAGGAAACCGGAGTACCTGGAGGAAATCCATGCAAACACGGAGAGAACATAGAAACTCTTTGCAGATGTTAACCTGGGTGGGATTCAAGCACTGCAAGGCAGAAGTGCTACTCACTTAGCCACCTTGCCAATAACAATGCTACAGGGGTTAATTTCTATAGGGATCGGTTCAACGTAACAGAGACAATATCATCTTTTTTCAATTTATTCCCCTCAGAAATAATTTCATTGTTTTAGGAATATGGATCATTTATTCAATATTTAACCTTTCTCATCAATAGAGCAACAGCCAAGGGACGACTGGGCTCCGTCATCTTTAGCCCACACTTAATGTATAGCTAGCACAGATGCTGTATTATGCATGGAGCTATTATTTAGCGGACATTTCTTTTATCGTGGAAACATTTTAAATTATGCAAAGCTGAGAGCAGGAAAAATCAAGAGATCAATAGCTAAATGATGGTTTTGTATCAATAGTCTAATGATACAAGGAGTCAACACTTGTGCTTTAGATGAATCTTATTTTACTTCATATTTCCTGAAACAAAGGTTCAGATGTGATGATAATAGAAACATATCATGATGTTCTGTACTGTACACTGCTTACCTAGTGTTTCTATTATCCTGGAAGGTTGGGCAGTCCAGTCCTGCAGGGCCGGCTATCTTCATGGACTGCGGTATACACGCCAGAGAATGGATCTCTCCTGCCTTCTGTCAGTGGTTTGTGAGGGAGGTCAGTATTATCAGCAGTAGTGGCTTTATAGTTATATATCCTCCGTTGTTAGGGAAATATCCCCATCTCTGTGATGTGTGGGTCCAAATCATTGTATAGTACAAGCTGCTCAGTGAATCACTCAGACCTTCACATGTTTAAGAGGATTCCAATTTATTTAGGTAGCAGACAGTTTTTTTAGGTTCTTGGGACAAAGGAACCTACTGAGCATGTCCACATTCCAATAGCCTTTACAGGATGTATCTGAAAGATGATCTGTGTACGCGGGGGATGGTACTATGCATAGAGGTCTTTGTATAGATACATGGTAGGAGAACAAAATAAAAAGGGAATTCTATTCCCTCACACCATACAATGATCTGGTGCTTTCCAACTCAATCACCAATCACTATTGCAAATATCACCAAAATATCACAATAGAGAAATAAAGAAGGTGAATGAGAGGCAAGTTTATAACTATGTCACCTCTACATACAGATGCCAAGTGTAACCCGTAGTATAAACAGTAGGACCCCATATAAAAATGTATTAACTCCATCAGGACTTGCTCCGTTTCTGTTTTTTTAAATTAATTCTGTTATTTCCTGCATTCCAGAAGTAATACCATTTTTTATTTTTCCATTTATAGACTAGTCTCAGAGATTGTTATATGGAAAACAATCAGTACTCCTCTATGACGCCAATGTTGGGACAACTTGAGGCGTCCATGGGTCACCGCAGTTTAGCTGTCATGGCTTTGATCTCAGACACCTGCCATGTATGGAAAGGGAACAGTTCAGGTTCCAAATTTGGAACCACATTAATGATGTGCAATAATGTCATGGTGTGTGAAAGGGTTAATAACCAATAGTTTACACATGCACATGGTACATAGAAAGTGTAATGAAACCAATACAGTAAATCGTTAATTCACAGCCCAATAAATTATCCCCTTAGTGGCCAGTCTGTCTTGGGTCCTAATGGCTGTAGTGCAATGAGTTCCAATACAAAGCAATGTAGTAATCCACACTGTAGTGGTAACATTGTGAGCACACAGCTTCTCCAGACCGCCTACATCAATATAGCTCATGGCTGAGCTGGAGGCCACTTTAAGGTGTTACAGCCACCATTGTCACTCTGTGATCACATAAAGAGGTACTGATGGGGAGAGACAGGTAGCCCCTCTCTCAAAAAGGCTTAGATGCTGCATTCAAAGGGGTGAAACATTCCTGATATCGTTCTTTCACCACAGCTTGTTTCAGGATATTCCAAAGATGAAGAAACAAAGAAGCTATTGACAAACCTGAACTTCTATATTCTCCCTGTATTAAACGTTGATGGTTACGTTCATACTTGGACAAAGGTAATAACATCTAGTCATAATTTATGCATAACAGGGCAGTTTCTAGGTAATTTGTTGTTCAGGGCGAATATAAAAAAACACACACCCCCTCCATTTCTAGCACAAGTAGACCCCCCATATATATGTCATGATGCATCTGTATATATATGAAAGACTGACCCCAATGATCACATGCTGTATACCAAAGCATCACCCCTGCAGGATGGGAGCGCTGCACTGATAACTACAGGGAGAAAAAGGAAAGAATCCAAACAATGAATATAGAGAATGACAGCTTAAAACATGATAAAATCAAGTATATAGTAGGTATCTGGCACACTGCCCTCCCTAGTAAATAGGAGGCCAGAACACTACCCCCACTACAGTGTGCAGGAAGTATGAAGGCTAACCTGCACACTGCCCCAGTTTAGAGGTAGCTAGCACACTGCAGCCCCCCTCCCAGTATATAGATATCCAGGACACTGCAGCCCCCAGTATATAGGTAGCCAGCACACTGCAGACCCACCCACAGTATATAGGTAACCAGCACACTGCAGCCCTCCCCCATGTTACATAGCTAGTTATCACACTGCAGCCCCCGTCCCCTAGTACGTAAGTAGCCAGCACACCACAGTCCCCTGTAGTATATAGGTATACAGAACACTGCAGCCCCCCCCCCAGTATATAGATATCCAGGATACTTCAGCCCCCCAATATATACGTAGCCACCACACTGCAGCCCCTCACAGTATATGGGTAGCCATCATACTGCAGCCCTCCAACATATGTAGGTAGCCATCACACTGCAGCCTCCCTCCCCCAGTATATAGGTAGCAAGAACACTGCAGCTGCCCTCAACTATATATATGCAGTCAGCACAACTCAGCCCCATCCACCCAGTATATAGGTAGCCAGCGCACTGCATCCCCTTCAGTATATAGAGAGGCAACACAATGCAGCCCCTTTCTCCCCTACAGTAGATAGGGAGCAGGTACACTGTAGCCACCCCCACAGTATATATCTGTAGCCAGCACACTGCAGACCCCCCACAGGTATACAGGTAGCCATCACACTGCAGCCCCACTCCCCCAGTATATAGGTAGCCAGCACAACTAAGCCCCCCTCCCCAAGTATATAGGTAGCAAGCACACTACACCCCCCCACCCCAGTATATAGGGAGCGAGCAAACTGCAGCTCACCCTGTATAAAGGGAGCCAGCACACTGCAGCCCCCTCCCCAGTATATAGGAATCCAGCACTCTGCGGCCCCCCCCCAGTATATAGGGAGCCAGCACACTGCATCCCCCTCATGATGTCATAATGTTGCCATGGGTGAGAACACAGAGCTGGGTCGCGCTACGGGTGATGCTAGAAGAGGGGAGAAGAGGAGCCGTGGGGAGTGCCAGAAGGAAAATTTATTTTTTAGGGCAGTGGGATGGGCCTGATGCATAATTTATAACACCTACCTGGATTCATAGAAATGTTTTCCATTCTAAATTGAAATATATTTCATAGGATCGTATGTGGAGAAAGTCTCGCTCACCAACGCCAGACTGCAACTGTTTTGGCGCAGATCTCAATAGAAACTTTAACATATCGTGGTGTGGTAAGACATTAATGTACAATCCATGGCGGATTCTATACATTTTCTTCTGTTGATAAATAATAGAGAAATATACAAGAATATATACCAGGGAGACAGGATCACTGATATATCATTGTGTCTGCACCAGTTTTTGCCCTAAAGTTTGCACTAAAAGAAGGTCTTTGGAGCTTGCACATGTATTTATTTAGCATTTGCACCATAATTGCGTTGCAACTGCACTATGTCTGACACTTCTGAAAACTGCGCACCTAAAGGGGCGTTGTGGTGTGTGTTCCTAGTTTGCAATCCTCTATTTGATATCACCCAAAATATTAACAAAGTTTACTCTTGTCTTGTAGATATCGGAGCGTCAGATGAGCCCTGCTCAGAGATATACTGCGGAGAGTCCGCGCAGTCTGAGATCGAAGCACTGAACGTGGCTAACTTTATCCTCAGCAACTTAAAATCAATCAAGTCCTACATCAGTATCCATGCCTACGCACAGATGATACTATACCCTTACTCCTATACCTACGACCTAGCACCCAACACAAAAGAGCTGGCAAGTAAATTGTTAATACAACTGACTGTGATTAAATGACTATGTTAAAGAATTAAAAGCAGGGAATGTATGGACAGTCATTACAATGCTGACATTGGTGTTCAGTACATGGTAGAGCCTCTTTCACACAACCCTGGGTGCAAAACAGGTTGCATGCAGGTCCTGCTACCATTTTGTCTGGTGGACACTGGAAAAGAGCGATCGCACCATGGCCGTGCACAAGAAAAGTCAACTGGGGCTAGTGTAATGCATGCAGATAGCTCACGGACCCTAAATACAGTCATGTGAATGAGGACTAATGATGACATGGGGTCATGTACACTGCCCAAGCCATAATAAGTCCTCCATAGATGTCCATGGGCCTTGTATGTCTGCATTTATTACAAACACATATTAAAGAAAATATAATATAACATTTTCTGTTCTTTTTGGCCAGGATGAAATCTCTAAAGGAGCTGCATCAAAATTATATAGTCTGTATAAAACTGAATATGTCTATGGACCCTCCGCATCCACCATTTGTAAGCATGTTATTTTTGATTACTTATTACTTCTTAAAGGGAACCCGTCACCAGGATTTCATATTTTGCCCTAAGAACAGGTTCTCATAGGCTGTTTAATACTAATTATGAATCTTCTAAATAATAATAATAATAAACATTCTTATTTCCATTAAGTTTTAAAAGTATATAAAATTGTACCTGTCTCCCTGCCAACAGAGAGAAACGAATCATGAGGGCATCTGTGCAAGGCTGCCCGCTCCCTCTTCCTGACTCCCCCCTCCTACTTGAAGACATGAGCTGACCGAGATTTGCTTGCAGTATGGGGTCAGCTCATGTCTGCATGACGGAGAGCAGAGGTGGGAGCAGTAGGGAGCTGCAGAGCTAGGAGAGCAGTCATGATGCAGGGATTCGCAGGCTTGCACAGATACCTCCAATCACATGATCCCCTTTGCTGGCAGCTAATTAGGTAAATATTTATTATTTAAAAAAATTGGTAATTAGTATTAAACAGCCTATGGGAACCTGTCATTAGGTCAAAATGTGAAATCCTGATGACAAGTTCCCTTTAAATATTTAATTTACCACTTTTCCTGGACTTAAAGGAGTTTGACCATGAAAGAAAATTCTCAAATTTCAATCCCCTAAAGATGTTTACTCAATAAAAATCATTTTAACCCCTTGCTTTACAATTTTACTCAGTTTTATTGCTGTTTTAGCTCCTATCACTCTCTAGGCTGGTCAGTGTAAAATTCCAAAGTCTGGGCAGGGACTCTCTAAGCAGACACTTTATGATTCCTCTAAATCTGTGAGCTGAAAATTATGTTTGATTATCAGGGTACATGTTTATCAACACTTTCATTTACCTTCTGAACATTGTACTAGTATGTGACACGTAGAAAGAGAGATGAGACGGATCAGAGATGAGAGATGATGAGATCCATGAGATGGAAAAAAAAACACAATGACACTATCAGCTCTGCTACATCTCATAACATTAACACTAACATATATCAGATCTGCCTCCCTCACCCTCCCTTGGATGAAGACCTTATCTGTCTGTAGCTTGTAGTTTTACTTTCCTTACACTGCCTGCCGGCAGGAAGTCTGCCGGCAGGCAGAGAGGAGCTCAGCTCAGTCCCAGACAGGAGAACAATGTGTCTTCCTGACCCTAAAGGAAAATTAACAGGCGGATACCAGGGCAACTGAAATTGTGTACTCCAGGACTGAGAGAGATAGGTTGTACATCTGTGAAATGCTGTGTTTTTGTCAAACAGTGAATTAGAGAATGTGTTATTTCCTTATCCTGAGTATATTTAAGAATCTTGTCTTCGTGGAAATACCCCTTTAATAATTGTGTGCAGAGTATAAGTAATTGTTGTCTTTCATTCAAAAAATGTTGGCACACAATATTCATGACATAAACGTAGTACCTAACTCTGCCCAAACACCAATGTTTTCATACAAAGTATTTTACAGTTTAACTAACATGTTAATATTTAGCAAAGAAAAAGGTAAATTTAAAATCAAATAAAAAAACATATCATAATATGGTTATACTGTGTCAGGTAATATCATAATTAAAACATTACATTGCATCTAATAGATCCCACTTCCGGATCCTCTGATGACTGGGCCTACTCACAAGGAATCCAGTACTCCTTTACCCTTGAACTCCGGGATACGGGTGATTACGGCTTTCTCCTTCCCGAGAAACAGATAAAAGCAACCTGCAAAGAAACAACAGCAGCCATAATATACATCGCCAATTATGTTCTCTCTCATTCTACCTAACAAGTCTTCTCACATACTCCCTATTATTCACTGTTCATAAATCAAAAATAAGAATAAACAACTTACTGCATCATTTTTGTGACTTATCAATGAATTTTTGTGATTTATTATTGGGAGACTTTATTAACAGGGATAAATGGGGTATACACAGGTAATAATTTGTATGGATTGTGCTGGTGACTTATAGTTTAACCAGGAATTTGACAACAAGCACAAATTTGACAAAGTCAAAAAGATGTAATAATTGTATAAAATCTAATAAATAAAGCTGTGACCGCTCTGTAATTACAGTGAAGGGTCCCATGTTCTTAAAAATGGCAAAGCATAGAAAGATGGTACAATCCCTTTAAATGTGGCTCCAATGTGGATGAATTAACCAGAAAGGATGTTATAGTTTACTTTATGTACTTTTACAAAATAACCTCTTTATATGGTATCACATGTGTTATAGCTCTATATCAGTGATGGCTAACCTATGGCACTGGTGCCAGAGGTGGCACTCGGAGCCCTTTCTGTGGGCACTCAGGCCATCACCAGAGATGACTACAGGTACCTTCTTGCAGTCCCAGACAGCCCAGGACTTGCTGTGCACAGAGCTATTTTAAAGTGACAGCTCTACCTGGGACTATTTTCTGCTTTATTGGTGTCCTCAGGGTTCTGGTATCAATGAAAACTGTGACAGAGCATGGAGTATAAATCACAAATTAAATTTATGTGTTGGCACTTTGCGATAAATAAGCGGGTCTTTGTTGTAGTTTGGGCACTCGGTCTCTAAAAGGTTTGCCATCACTGCTCTATATTGTACTGTATTGCACTGTAGAGATGATTATGCAGTTTGTCCACTAGAGGGAGATGCAGCTTCATATTCATAAGTATGAAGGTGATTGCTGTATGGAGGATGCAGCTATATGATACTAGTCTATACATAAGAGTCTTTTAGATAACAAGTCATCAAGCGGTGTCCAGTTACATTGAAGTATCAATGATCTGTTGCATTTTGTATTATAAATGTGGCTGTCCTCTAGTGGAGGCCTGTGCCTTAATTTATTAAATATTGCTAAATTATTACTCATTAATAAAGCAATTGGGGAGTCAATGATACTAATAATAGAGATTGTCAATTTAATATGTGAAGCTTCTGGACCCCAATGCAGAATATGTGTCGGGTCCCCAACTACAAGCTGTCATTTAGGTTACTGGTCTCTTCAATTATGGAGCAAACAATTTAAGGGTCACTTAAGGTTCTAGGGTCTGGTTATACATTCACCCCCTTCCACACCTTTTATAGCAAGGAACGTGTTAAGAAATATAATACAAAGTAGAGCCACTTGCTCATTGATATGTCTTCACATATGAAATTGTCACCCCATGTTCTGCCTAAACATCTCTTTTATCTCTGTTGGGTTTGAGCCCGTACTGACCACCGCTCCAAAATGTACATTTTTGCTTTGCTATACCCAACAACTCTGGACCCATTACCATTACAACATTATGAAGAGCAAAAACATAAGAGCAAAAAGCTGGAGACCAATAGAAGCTCCACTGGTCAATGTTTCTAACAATTTACATCACTCTTCTGCTATAATATCATTGGTCCATGCCCGTTTCCATGTCCCCTGTTTTCGTCAGTGTTGAGCACCACCCGCTTTTTCATTTACATCTTTGCAGCATTCTCGACAAATGCTTGTTGCCAGGGGTGCACCAGTCATGGGAAGAGTTGAGCCTCTTGCCTCAGGCATCACCATCTGCAGCAAGATGGGAAAGCATAAGGGGAGCAGTCACCAGTTACAAAGCAGTACTTAATACTTAAAAATAGTGCTCCTTCACACTAGATGTCAGCATGGGTGTGTGACACTGCATTGAGAACCCACATACTAAAAACATAACCTGATACACTACTACTGTAAGGGGTGGGAGGGGCGCCATTCTATTGCCTGCCTCAGGCAGCGGTAAGTTCAGGTTTTTGCCTACCTGTTGCTGGTGCTGCCCAGCGGCTCCTGGGTCCTAAGGCACCTTTATTAGTGACCTCCTGAGATTAATTGGCCATTGTACTTGCTGCTATATTTCCCTGTACACACCCCTGATAATAATGCCTAAGCGTTGAGGTCCTCTTATTCCTTGTAAGGTCTGCTTATCTGCTGTGCATTCTCTGTGCTTGTATAAGTATAGTACAAAAGAGGACTAATTGTAGAGATCCAGCAGTGAATTGGGAAAAATTCATCCATACAGATCCGAATAATATGTATTTTACAGAGGCATTCAAAGGGGGGAATGAATTCAATCAGATGTAGCCAAATGCCGACTAAATGAGATGAAACTCAATGAGGGAGATTTATCAGGTGTCTGAGAGCAGAACTGTTCTAGTTCCCCATGGCAACCAATCAGAGCTCAGCTTTCATTTGCCCACAGCTGTGGAATAAATTAAAGCTGAGCTCTGTGTGGTTGTCATGGGCAACTAGAACAGTTTTACCTCAGACACGTTGGATAAATCTCCCCCAATGACTCTCAGCCCACAGGCATTATGAACCTCTCATAACTTTCTTCACACTTGATAAAATACAATTACCGTTGATTGCATCCAAAATAAAATACACACAGCAATATTTTAGGACCTTGAAATGACCGTGTGGTTTATATTAATCATAACACACATGATTTGCATCATATGACACATATAGTTTATGTCAGAAAAGTTTGGGGTGTATATACTTGATTTACATAAAAAAAAATGCTGAATACAAAATTATATTTCATTGTTTTGTCTTGGCTTTCCCATTATATACAGTGTCACAGGTGTCCCTGCGATCCATGCATCGGATCACAGGCACACCCGTGCCCCTCTCCATGGCGGCGCAGCCTCATCCCCCGGCCCGCACTCACCTTTCCACAATCCTGCTCCCGTCCGCTCGAAGATTTAAAGGGCCAGCGCGCCGCTGATTGGCGCTGGTCACCTCTGGGTTTCCATGAAGACCGGCGGCTCCCATCATTCCCCGCCAGATCTTTGAGCTACCTAGCCATAGAGGAAGCTCCCCTGTGATATTCCTGTGTTTCTATGTTCCTGTTCCCGTGTTCCTGCGTTCCCTCCTACGTGATCTCCTGTTGCTGACCTGGGACTGCATCTCTGCCCCCTGTCCTGACAACTTGCCTGCTTCTGACTACGAGCCTGGATTACGATTCTGTGCTTCGGCCTTTGCTGCCACCACGGGCTAGTCGCTCCTGTGGAACGACCTGGTGGTACCCTGCCCCAGCAAGACCATTCTGCTTCGTGGCGGGCTCTGGTGAAGACTTAGACTCCGGTCCCAGGTGTCGGCTAGTTCCACCTCCTGCGGTGGTCCAGGAAATACACTGACCCCGAACCCTGACACACAACCTTCTCCCTCTACCTATTATCCCAATAGGTGGGGGTCAAGCAACATTCAGATATTTATAGCATATTCTATGGCCAGTTCATAAATGCCACTAATGGCTATGACTATGTGTTGGTAAACCCAAAATGTACTAGAAAATACTTGTGAAAATGAAAAACTTTAAAGAATGTTTTGTTGAGGTGACATCTTATATTAGTGGTAACAAGGTGACAACCTAAATGTAATTCTAGCAGTGTGGAGTCCGCCAACATGCCAGGAACTTAAAATGACTTTAGTTTAGTTCACTGCACATCTCTCCCGCTTTTAGCCGTGGCCACCACGTTACTTGTTTGGCGGCTTACCGTGTGAAGCACGGGACGTTATTAACTTGCAGCTGTCTGCTAGCTTTGTAACTAGAGATCATCACTCCAGTTTTTGAAGGATTTATGTTACTGGATGACTAATATATCATGTGGTTATGCACAGGATATATTTATGCACCTTCCAGCATTCGGAGGCTCCAACAACACATCAGGGTAAACACAAGATTTGGTATTGCTTGTTACATGTGTGTTTATTCATTTTCTAAATTCTCTAGCGTTATCTGCTTCTCATAAGGGATCACTAAGGATATAAGATTTTTTACATACAATCATACCTTGTCCTAGTCATATGTTTATGGTCAATCAACAATGAACAATGCAGGTAACAAGAATAAACTATGTAATATACTGAAATGAGTAATGCGGCTTATCTGTCTATATACAGTATTCTCTATGGCAGTGATGGTGAACCTTTTAGAGACCGGGTGCCCAAACTACAACCAAAACACACTTATTTATTGCAAAGTGCCAGCACGGCAATTTAAGTAGTAATTTATTGCTACCTGTTCTACCACAACTTTCAATCATATCAGCCTCTAGAGGACAACAAAACAGTTGAAAGAAGAAGGGCAAATTTTGACTAATGTTGTAGCATATCGCTATACAGGAAGAAATGTGGGGCCTAGAGGAGCTCTAAAGATAATCCTGCAAATCAAGAATGTGTTGCTTTAAAATAACACCTAGAGCCAGGGGCGGACTGGGAATTTAAAGTGGCCCTGGAAAAAACTGTTAAAGTGGCCCCATTCTGTGGGTGGGGTCAAAACAAGTAGGTGTGGCCATGTGATGTGGGTGGAGTTACTAAACTGCATACAAACTGTTTATAGAAGGTCTAAATCAACTTGTACAGCACAGAGAAAGAAACTCATATATATGCCTCCCTTATACAGGAATAACGCTTCTTTTTTTTAAGAGAACACAACTTAATACTAAAATACCTTCTCCGATAGCCAAGAATGTAACTACTATATTACCATCCCCTATGTACAAGAATATAACTACTATAATACTGCCCCCCTATGTACAAGAATATAACTACTATAATACTGCCCCCCTATGTACAAGAATATAACTACTATAATACTGCTCCCCTATGTACAAGAATATAACTACTATAATACTGCTCCCCTATGTACAAGAATATAACTACTATAATACTGCCCCTATGTACAGGAATATAACTACTATAATACTGCCCCCTATGTACAAGAATATAACTACTATAATACTGCCCCCTATGTACAAGAATATAACTACTATAATACTGCCCCCTATGTACAAGAATATAACTACTATAATACTGCCCCCCTATGTACAAGAATATAACTACTATAATACTGCCCCCCTATGTACAAGAATATAACTACTATAATACTGCCCCTATGTACAGGAATATAACTACTATAATACTGCCCCCTATGTACAAGAATATAACTACTATAATACTGCCCCCTATGTACAAGAATATAACTACTATAATACTATCCCCTAAGTACAGGAATATAACTACTATAATACTGCCCCCTATGTACAAGAATATAACTACTATAATACTGCCCCCTATGTAAAGGAATATAACTACTATAATACTGTCCCCTATGTACAAGAATATAACTACTATAATACTGCCCCCTATGTAAAGGAATATAACTACTATAATACTGTCCCCTATGTACAAGAATATACCTACTATAATACTGCCCCCTATGTACAAGAATATAACTACTATAATACTGCCCCCTATGTACAAGAATATAACTACTATAATACTGCCCCCTATGTACAAGTATATAACTACTATAATACTGCACCTATGTACAGGAATATAACTATTCTAAACTATAAACTACTACACAACACAGCTACATACAGCCCCCTCGCCCCCAGTAACACAGCTACATACAGCCCCCTCGCCCCCAGTAACACAGCTACATACAGCCGCCATGCCCCCAGTAACCCATGTAACATACACCTCAGCCACACCAGCCACCCAGTCCCATGTAACATATACTTCAGCCTGCACCAGCCACGCAGTCCCATGTAACATCCCACCAGCCATACAGTCCCATGCAACATACCCACCAGCCATACAGTCCCATGTAACGTACCCACCAGCCATACAGTCCCATGTAACGTACCCACCAGCCATACAGTCCCATGTAACATACCCACCAGCCATACAGTCCCATGTAACATACCCACCAGCCATACAGTCCCATGTAACATACCCACCAGCCATACAGTCCCATGTAACATACCCACCAGCCATACAGTCCCATGTAACATACCCACCAGCCATACAGTCCCATGTAACATACCCACCAGCCATACAGTCCCATGTAACATACCCACCAGCCATACAGTCCCATGTAACATACCCACCAGCCAAACAGTCCCATGTAACATACCCACCAGCCAAACAGTCCCATGTAACATACCCACCAGCCAAACAGTCCCATGTAACATACCCACCAGCCATACAGTCCCATGTAACATACCCACCAGCCATACAGTCCCATGTAACATACCCACCAGCCATACAGTCCCATGTAACATACCCACCAGCCATACAGTCCCATGTAACATACCCACCAGCCATACAGTCCCATGTAACATACCCACCAGCCATACAGTCCCATGTAACATACCCACCAGCCATACAGTCCCATGTAACATACCCACCAGCCATACAGTCCCATGTAACATACCCACCAGCCATACAGTCCCATGTAACATACCCACCAGCCATACAGTCCCATGTAACATACCCACCAGCCATACAGTCCCATGTAACATACCCACCAGCCATACAGTCCCATGTAACATACCCACCAGCCATACAGTCCCATGTAACATACCCACCAGCCAAACAGTCCCATGTAACATACCCACCAGCCATACAGTCCCATGTAACATACCCACCAGCCAAACAGTCCCATGTAACATACCCACCAGCCATACAGTCCCATGTAACATACCCACCAGCCAAACAGTCCCATGTAACATACCCACCAGCCAAACAGTCCCATGTAACATACCCACCAGCCATACAGTCCCATGTAACATACCCACCAGCCAAACAGTCCCATGTAACATACCCACCAGCCAAACAGTCCCATGTAACATACCCACCAGCCATACAGTCCCATGTAACATACCCACCAGCCATACAGTCCCATGTAACATACCCACCAGCCAAACAGTCCCATGTAACATACCCACCAGCCAAACAGTCCCATGTAACATACCCACCAGCCATACAGTCCCATGTAACATACCCACCAGCCAAACAGTCCCATGTAACATACCCACCAGCCAAACAGTCCCATGTAACATACCCACCAGCCATACAGTCCCATGTAACATACCGACCAGCCATACAGTCCCATGTAACATACCCACCAGCCAAACAGTCCCATGTAACATACCCACCAGCCATACAGTCCCATGTAACATACCCACCAGCCAAACAGTCCCATGTAACATACCCACCAGCCATACAGTCCCATGTAACATACCCACCAGCCATACAGTCCCATGTAACATACCCACCAGCCATACAGTCCCATGTAACATACCCACCAGCCATACAGTCCCATGTAACATACCCACCAGCCATACAGTCCCATGTAACATACCCACCAGCCATACAGTCCCATGTAACATACCCACCAGCCATACAGTCCCATGTAACATACCCACCAGCCATACAGTCCCATGTAACATACCCACCAGCCATACAGTCCCATGTAACATACCCACCAGCCATACAGTCCCATGTAACATACCCACCAGCCAAACAGTCCCATGTAACATACCCACCAGCCATACAGTCCCATGTAACATACCCACCAGCCATACAGTCCCATGTAACATACCCACCAGCCATACAGTCCCATGTAACATACCCACCAGCCAAACAGTCCCATGTAACATACCCACCTGCCATACAGTCCCATGTAACATACCCACCAGCCATACAGTCCCATGTAACATACCCACCAGCCATACAGTCCCATGTAACATACCCACCAGCCATACAGTCCCATGTAACATACCCACCAGCCAAACAGTCCCATGTAACATACCCACCAGCCATACAGTCCCATGTAACATACCCACCAGCCATACAGTCCCATGTAACATACCCACCAGCCATACAGTCCCATGTAACATACCCACCAGCCATACAGTCCCATGTAACATACCCACCAGCCATACAGTCCCATGTAACATACCCACCAGCCATACAGTCCCATGTAACATACCCACCAGCCATACAGTCCCATGTAACATACCCACCAGCCAAACAGTCCCATGTAACATACCCACCAGCCATACAGTCCCATGTAACATACCCACCAGCCAAACAGTCCCATGTAACATACCCACCAGCCAAACAGTCCCATGTAACATACCCACCAGCCATACAGTCCCATGTAACGTACCCACCAGCCATACAGTCCCATGTAGCGTACCCACCAGCCATACAGTCCCATGTAACGTACCCACCAGCCATACAGTCCCATGTAACGTACCCACCAGCCATACAGTCCCATGTAACGTACCCACCAGCCATACAGTCCCATGTAACGTACCCACCAGCCATACAGTCCCATGTAACGTACCCACCAGCCATACAGTCCCATGTAACGTACCCACCAGCCAAACAGTCCCATGTAACGTACCCACCAGCCAAACAGTCCCATGTAACGTACCCACCAGCCAAACAGTCCCATGTAACGTACCCACCAGCCATACAGTCCCATGTAACGTACCCACCAGCCATACAGTCCCATGTAACATACCCACCAGCCATACAGTCCCATGTAACATACCCACCAGCCATACAGTCCCATGTAACATACCCACCAGCCATACAGTCCCATGTAACATACCCACCAGCCATACAGTCCCATGTATACAGGCACTTACCCTGTAAGCTCTTTTCTCATTGTCAAAGCTGGTCTTCATCCTGCACTTAGAGAAGGCTTCTTCTTGTGATCCAGGGAAGAGGGGGGGGGGGCTATCAGGGGGTGGGGGGGTGATCACGAGGGGGGGGGGCGATCGCGCGGGGGGGGGGCGATCGCGGGGGGGGGGGGTCTGTGTGGTCTCTGTGAGCTGACTGCATGCAGTTCACAACAGTGCTCGGGGCCTTCAAATCTAGTTGGAAGAGATGCCGGCCCGCGCGGGGGAAGTTACGATGCGTGTCACGTGACACAGGCATCAGAGAACACAAGCACAGCAGGGGGAAGTCCATGCAGCGCTGCGCCTGGCCTCCAGTTCCTACGGTCTTCAGGGTAAGTTCATGGGTTTTTTTTTTCTTCACCGGCCCCACCAGTGTCAGACCGGCCCCGGACCGGCCCCAAACGAGTCGGCCCACCGGGATTTCTCCCGGTGGGTCTAATGGCCAGTCCGCCCCTGCCTAGAGCAGCATTTCTTGAGTCTCCTGGGACTGCAGGATGATTCTTTGAGTTCTATGTCGAGTGCTAAGTTGATGGCTTGGGTGCCCAAAAAGAGGGCTCTGAGTGCCACCTCTGGCACCTGTGCCATAGGTTCGCCACCACTGCTCTATGGGGACAAGGGATAGCCAGAAAAAGGGCTAATGATGACAAGCTTCCTTTGAGGACAAAGGCAAATAGAAGTTATGTGGACATGAAGCAGGAAATGATACAACCAAAAGTTGTAGCTTCTTTACCCATCATCAAACCACTAGTGTTCTGCTCACTTATGTAATTAGCAGTAGTGGATTATAATATAGACGGTTTGGGCAGTAGCCTGGAGCCCAAGCCTTCTAGGGAGCCCATGGCCACTTGTACCACCCACCAAATTTTAGACTGAGAAGGATCTTCACCCTTGTAATCCCCATAGATCTGTTCCTGCTATTAATACAGAAGTACACAAGAGCCATTTGAGTACCTTTGAATATCCTCCAAAGGCCCTGAAAGCAACAGTAGACACAAGGGATGAATCCTCCATTCCCAAAGATGCTGATGCTAGAACCATATGTAGGAAATGAATTCCAGACTAGTAGAGGCTATAATATTCACACAGCCAAGGGCCCAGGGCAAGTCTTAATCCATCCCGGGCAGTTGGATTTAACGAGATTCCCCTGTTTGCCTTACACTCCTCATATGGAGACATAGCAGCATATTGCCACACAAGCTGTATATGTTTCTTTGTTAATACACGTATCTCAAATGATAATGTTTAAAGTAAATAACATTAAGGTACATATTATCCACAATAAGCTTAATTACCTTTAGAAGGCTTACAAGAAGTATTGGATTATTACTACTTCTAGGAACCTGACACTAGATGACAGTAATGAAAAGGTCATGACAAACGAAATGTCTCAGGATTTTACCCCATAATGCTAGAGAACAGAAAGTTGTGTAAAAAGTAATGAAATGTTAAACACCTTTACACATGGATTCAAAAGTTTAGGCCATTTTAAGATCAATTGTGCAACGATACCCCTTCGGAGATGGAGAGTGGATGGGGGCAATTAGATGGTTAAGAAAGGACGGTCTGGCTTGGTAGTGGCCTTGTGGCCGATGTCACAGTCGCTTGGTCCTAAACTAGGTCTTGTCCACCACTGTCTGGCCCACCAGGGTAGAAGAAAGAAAAGGAAGGGGAGCAAAGGCAAGAAGAAGGACTGCAATAACCAGTGGCCTGTGAAGGAAGACAGCAGAATATAGATGGAGTAATGGACACTGCCCCCAGCACTGACTGCTTCAGCTGTCAATCACTTTAGCCACAGCTGCAGACAGAACAAGCTCCAATTCACACCCAGCTTTCCCTAAGGAAAGATCCTAAGGGTGTGTCCACACGTTGCAGTTAAAACTGCATCTTTATCAGGTAGTTGAAAGCGCAGAAGTCTGAAATCTGATCCAATTGTGAGCAATAAGCAACTTCTCACAGTATCATAATACTTATAAGAAGACATCAGTCCATTAAGTCCAACCTATACATTATACTGTGTGGATACAGAAGAAGGGAAAAACCCTGCAAGGCTGATGCTAATAAGCCCAAAGCAGGGAAATATTCCTTCTCTACCCCTAATATGGCGGTCAGAATAAGAGTTCCATAGTCTCACTGCTCGTACAGTAAAGAACCTTTGTCTATGTTGATGGTAGAATCGCCTCTCCTCTAGGCGTAGAGGATGCTCCCTTATCCTGGTCACAGGCCGAGGTATAAAAAGATCTTTGGAGAGATCCTTGTACTGTCCATTCAGGTATTTGTACATTGTAATGAGGTCTCCTTTCTAAACAGAATAATCCCAAATTTTGTAATCTGTCAATTTGTAGTCTCCCTATTCCTCTAATAATCTTGGTTGTTCTCCTCTGCACCCATTCCAGTTCTACCATGTCCTTTTTATACTTTTTACACAAATGGTGTCCAAAACTGTACACAATGGGGCTTATTTACTAAGTGTGGCGGATCGCACTTTCGTCGGATTGTTTTTGTTTATTGCACAGCTAGGACACATTTTTAACAGGTGTCTGCACTGCACTGCAATTAGGGGGAGTGCCATCGGACAATCCGACTGATTCGGACTGAGCACGACATTTAACATTGAAATTGTGTCGCAAGACAATGGACCAGGAAGAAGAAGGTGAACTCTGTCGGACCTGAGCGAGGAAGCGACACATGCTGGATATTGGGCACACGATCTTAGTGAAACGTGGCACAGTGCATTATCGTCGGACAATGCACTTTCGGGCAATTTCGTCGGACAGGTAAGGTAAATGTGCCCCAATATTCCATGTGTGGTCTGACCAGTGATTTGTATAAGGGCAAAACTATGTATATCATGACAATCTAGTTCTCTCTTGATACATCCCATAATTTTATTTGCTTTAGCAGCCGATGCCTGGCACTAACCACTAAATTTAAGTTACCAATAACCCCAAGTCTTTTTTTTCAGGAGAAACAAAACCTGGGATAGATCATTAATAGATCATTAGTGGAGGTGGGACATGCAGCAACCCACTGGTAATCCACCTGGTGGCAGCCTGCTCTGTCCATAATGTATCACCACCCGGTAGCACTGTAGGTGTAACTCTCATGGGAGTGTATTAGAGCTGCAGTAGGGACAACCGGCTGATACACCACTTACTGTTTCCTAAACTAACCATTATGTAGTGGGATGATGGTACTGTTGCCATTACAATATAGTTGATCTTGTTTAAAGGGTAAAGTGCCCTCGTATAAAATACTACAGAGACAGTCTCCAACCTCAGTGACAACCACTTCTACAATACAGGTAAGTATTTACAGTTACTTTATTGGGAAACAGTGTTTGCCATGCAATAAAACTGACTGTTCAGTCCTGCAAGTTATCCAGGTACAATGTTTTATCACTGTGAATCACACTGCTGCACTTATTTGTTGAAGGAAACGCCTGACTTGGCCACGGTCATGTTCATGTGAAGACCTGCCTTAAATTCAAATGATATCTTGAAAATGCCAGATCCAGACAGGAACATCTGACATGCATGATGACATGTCTCAAAAAGTGAAAGTAGATTACAAGGAGACAATGGAAGTACAAATGACAACCTTTGCGGCCTGTTATCTGTCCATAGATATCTGGACCATGTGAGTCAACAAGAATATTTTTCTGAGTCGTAGAAAAAAGCAAGAGGAGATGTGAGGGCACCATAACATCGTTTCAGAAAATTGGGAGACATGTATTTAAGTGATACATTATAGCTGATGGCTATCCATCCCTTCGTTCCAAGGGATTCCAAGTTGTCGGGGCTGTCCAGGTATTTTATATTGATGACCTGCCCTTAAGTTATGATTGTTAATATTGAAATCTAGGAAAACCTCTTTAATATTAATCTGGGCTGAGGCTAATAATAGGAGTGAGCTCATAGCGATGTAGATCATTGTTACGATGGGTTATCAGCCACTAGGTGACCCTCAAAAAGGTATTTCTTTTTTTGACTGTTCTGTTGCTTGTTACCCAGGCCGGTTTTAGACAAAGTCGGGCCTTGGGCAAAACTTAAAGAGCGACCCCAAAATAAATCTATTTTATGAACAGTCACAGTCAGTAAGAAGCTGCCTTTTCCCATGCATAATAATAACAATTTGTTAAAAGATGATAGATTTATAGATAGATGATAGATTTATAGATGCATAAATATAAAGTAGATTATATATAGATAACTAGATAGATAATAAAAGATATGAGCAGGGATGGATTAAGGGTGTTGGAGGCCCCTTGGCGCAAACTGGTGGGGGCTTTCCCCACAATTTTCATTAAAGTAAATGTTGCTAGTAAAAAATATATACAGCTGCCCCAGTAATATATATATATATATATATATATATATATACATATATATATATATATATACATACATTTCCCACACTGATAAATATATCCAGTCCCTCTATAATAAATATTAAGCCCACTCTTATAACTATATAAAGCCCCCTATAATAACTATATACAGCCAACTGTGATAACTATATCCAATCCTCAATAATAACTTTATACAGACCCTCAATAATACCTATATACATCCACCTGTAATAACTATATACAGCTCCTGTATAACTATATACACCCCCTAAAATTACTATATATATCCCACCTATAACTATATACAGCCCTCTTATAAGAACCATATATACCCCCCATCAATAACTATATACTGAAAAGAAAGTTTTTTGGATAACACCTCATGTATAGATATAAGATTGGATGTGTCACCACCGGTAATCAGGAGAGAGGGGATGGTAGATGAAGAAAAACTTCAGACCGTGGGTACACAGTCTTTAAAAGGTTCGCCATCACTGAAATTATTACAGAACCATAAATAATATAGCTCATCTTTTTTGTGGATTGGATGAAATAAATTAGGTTCTTTGAAACAGGGAACCTGCCAGCTTATGTCTTTGGCTGGTCAGACAAGGAGCATGAGCTGCTTTACATATATCAATATTCATATAACTAATAAATAAATTAGGAATAGGTTTGATCACCTATAGACATATAAAAAGATGTGTCACTGCAGATAGTTACATCTTCTACCTCCATTTTAGCAGCCAGTTCTTCATTTATCATGCTAAGCTACAAACCTTTCAAAATGCAGGTGACCAAGAAACAAGGCAAAGGGGTTGAGAAAGTACAAATGACGACATGTCTTCAAGCACAGAATAAGCTAATAAATTACATAATATCTCAGTGACAGAGCTAACGCAGAAGAAGAATCCATCATTATCAAGTTATACTCCCTATTGTAACAAGCTTTTACCTTGCAGTAAGGGTATGTACACACATCAGTATTCCACACCTATTTCCGGCAGGAAAAAAGGTGTAAGATTTAGGTTTAAAATTTGGTTTCTGGTGCAGATTTTGCAACATTTTGCTCGATTCTGGTCTCCCTTGATGTCAATAGAAAATGGTGCAACACCCTCGCCGATGCAATGGCGAGGTAGTGTTTGCGAATACGTCCCACCTGCATGTACCCACATTACATTACATGGTCCTGATAGGACATAGGGATATTGCAGTGGTGAATCCTGCCTGGCAAGGCAGAGGTTAAGTATTTTGTATGATGCAAGATGCTGTTGTCCAATGATATGTGTTACATCCTGTCCTTTGTAAGCTGAGATGTGATTGGAGAAGCAGCCACCACCTGACCAAAGGGAGGTAATAAAACCTCTGGCCAGGAATGTTCTGGAGACTAGATTATTCTAGTAAGGATTCAGAGAGATTCTAGTGTAGGAGAATCCTAGGGAGTGTGTGCGTGAGTAATCTCTGTCTAGCCCATACCAGAGCAGGAAGAGCCTAGCCCCTGCCTCTGAAGAGTGGAGCATTAGACTAGAGTTAGTGTAGTGAGGAAAAGGGGTATCATCTTACCTTTAAAGGTGATACCTGAAGCCCTACAGGACAAGCTGAAGCTTCCTACCAGGACACAGCTGCCTCCCAGCCTGCCCTCTACATCCAGGCTGGTGAACTATCTCCTGAGGCTCCCTCCAACTCACATCTCAGCACTCCATCTACTTGTTAAAGGCACGTTGCTGCGGTTCCTGCGGTTCAAATAAAGAACTGTAAGTTGTTTTCTTCAACTTCTGTCTCCGTCTGGTCCCTGCTAATACGGCTGCCTTCATCACCGGCACCCTGTCCATCACCCAGAGACTCACACTCGGGACATTAAGGGTTTGCCCCAGGGAGATTCGCTATAGCAGCCTCTCCCTCATCTTTTCTTGCCAACACCACCCTGCTGGAGACCTGCCAGGCTGTAGGACAGCCCTCCGGTTCCCCCGTACCAAGCACCGTGACAATAGCGTGCTTAGGCCGCAACCGCCAGCCACTCCGGTACCGCGGGCCCCGGCTGTCTCCAGGCCTCACCTCAAGGGCTAGGCCCCGGTGGGGGATGTTGCAAGTGGCGTCACGAACAGGATTGATACTTCTGTGCCTTATTACGGCATTAAAGACTTTCCTTTATTAAAAAGACTGTGCTGCCTAACCCTGCTGCCATCCGGGTTTAGGCCCAAGTAATTGTGTGTTTCTGGATTGAACTGTGGTAATGCTGCCACGTGCTGTCGAGCGCCGCTCCAGCACTCAAGAGGTTAATCCCTGCAAGAACTGTACCAGCTCTGCTACATCCGGCGCTGCCGCGCCTGAAGATTTTTACCTCAGAAACTGTGGCGCAGCAAGTAATTCCAGCCCGCCAAAACTTTCACTGGGGGGAAACCCAGAGACATCGCTAAGCTCCGCCCCCTGCGCGTATGGCGCGAATCCTGCCTCAGCGCGCTGTGGCGCAGCAGAAAATTCAGCCCGCCACAACTCCTGGCGGGAAAGACTCAAGCTCCGCCCTCTGGCACGAAACTCTCCCGCGCTGCAACGCCAGTGAGAGCCCACGAGGTACCTCAGAGTCAGCGCAGCCGCCATCCAGCATCAGAGAGGTTAATCGGCCATCTTGGATTTCTCCACGTGCTGTCTCCTGTCCTGCCGACATGCCGCACAGCCTTCGAGATGAAGAACCAAGTGTCGCATGGCCTGCCCACAAGCCTCGGGCACCTTCCTCTGCTGCACCGCTTACTGCTGTCTCCCGTACGCAGTCTTCAATGGCGGATTCTCCACAGCGGCTGCCTCCTCCGATGACGGACCTCCTGAGGACCACCGCGGATGTGAGTACCATGGCCCCCAGGGCCTATATCACAGTGACTGTGACTATATCTCCCTTAGCCCCGGCTGGGGTACAGTCCGGCCTCCCTGCAGAGGGTCAACATCTCCCCATAGGAGGCCCGGCTACAAAAGGGACTCTCTTAAAGGGGCCTGACCCCTTATCTAATGCTGCTGATCGTCCTGCGGAGTATCCAGGACCACCTGCTAAGAGGCCCAGGCTGTCCGGTGAGAACGCCCTGCCAGCTACAGAGGTTACCCCCGCCAGCGCAACAGCGCCCCCAAGAGCTACAGGTCAGTCCAGGAACAACAATCCTTCAGCTGTCAGCAATGGAGAAGTTACAGCTCCTGCGGTCATCATCATGCGCTCCACAGCGCCCCCAGCTACAGAAGGTCAGCCAGAGAAGTGCCTGCCTCCTTCCTTTGCTGAGATGCCTGCCGCCGCAGATGACCTCCCTGCTGTTCCAGCTCCAGCTTCTGGGTGTTCCATGTCAGCAGTTCCAGTGTCTACCACCAGATGTCTTCAGGTGACAGATTTCAACACTGCTTTCTTCACCCAGGCTGATAATGTCCCTGCTGCAGTTCCTGCTTCCATGCCTGCAGCCATTGCTCTTGAAGATGCAGAGTAACCCCTGAAGGGCTGTAGCCCACTTCAGGTACTGTGAATATTGTACATATGTATATTTATTTCTGCTACTCCCATTTGGGCTGAGCGCCCGCTCTTACCCTTATTTATCTCAGTCCAGAGATTATACATTGTCTTGCGCTATGATAGCACCCTTCCTCTGCCACAGCAGAGATTTCTTCAAAGGACTCTGTCCCTCTCCAAATAGAGGAGACCCTTTGCTTCTCAGTGCACTTTTCCCCACATCAAGGGCTGTACCCAGAAGATGGACTTTGTCATTAGAGACCTTCTGAGAGACTTTTGCCAGATACTCCAGGGAAAAGTTGCTATTGCTATTGACTATTATTTTGCACTTAATGCCTTCCTTTTTAGGTACGGACATTCTGCTTGCACTCTTCCATGCCTTTTCTTTGCAGGAAAAGAGACATTTATTCTGCTACCCTGAGTAGCCTATCTATCTCTGTAACGTTTGTAACGTTGTAAGATGTGTACCCATTGGGCTCCTAAGCCAATGTGAATTTACCTGTTTGCACACTGTCAGAAGATATGCCAGTAGTCTGCATTAACCCTTTTATAGGCTTTTCAGGTTGTAGTGTGGCTGTGTCGGACCGTCTTTCTTGTAAAACACTGACCGCTACCTGATCCCTCAAACTGAGGTTTGCACGTGGGGGTAGTCCGTAAACTGCGGGTCCTTAGGGTCCAGGACATGACACCACACCTTTCCTACTGTACGGTTCGGTTTAATGGCGTCAGCGACCAACTGTCATACAGCTACATGTTTTGTCTTAGTCCGACACCAACCCAGGTGCCTGTCTCCAGGACCATGGGCGGTTTGTCCCTACACCTCACATAGCCTGCACTTCCCAGAAGTGCCCTTAGCCCCCTCTGTGCCCCAAAACATCTATAGTCGAGCCGAGGGCAGCTCTTTCAATTGCCCCCGGGGTATGCAACACCCTCGCCGATGCAATGGCGAGGTAGTGTTTGCGAATACGTCCCACCTGCATGTACCCACATTACATTACATGGTCCTGATAGGACATAGGGATATTGCAGTGGTGAATCCTGCCTGGCAAGGCAGAGGTTAAGTATTTTGTATGATGCAAGATGCTGTTGTCCAATGATATGTGTTACATCCTGTCCTTTGTAAGCTGAGATGTGATTGGAGGAGCAGCCACCACCTGACCAAAGGGAGGTAATAAAACCTCTGGCCAGGAATGTTCTGGAGACTAGATTATTCTAGTAAGGATTCAGAGAGATTCTAGTGTAGGAGAATCCTAGGGAGTGTGTGCGTGAGTAATCTCTGTCTAGCCCATACCAGAGCAGGAAGAGCCTAGCCCCTGCCTCTGAAGAGTGGAGCATTAGACTAGAGTTAGTGTAGTGAGGAAAAGGGGTATCATCTTACCTTTAAAGGTGATACCTGAAGCCCTACAGGACAAGCTGAAGCTTCCTACCAGGACACAGCTGCCTCCCAGCCTGCCCTCTACATCCAGGCTGGTGAACTATCTCCTGAGGCTCCCTCCAACTCACATGTCAGCACTCCATCTACTTGTTAAAGGCACGTTGCTGCGGTTCCTGCGGTTCAAATAAAGAACTGTAAGTTGTTTTCTTCAACTTCTGTCTCCGTCTGGTCCCTGCTAATACGGCTGCCTTCATCACCGGCACCCTGTCCATCACCCAGAGACTCACACTCGGGACATTAAGGGTTTGCCCCAGGGAGATTCGCTATAGCAGCCTCTCCCTCATCTTTTCTTGCCAACACCACCCTGCTGGAGACCTGCCAGGCTGTAGGACAGCCCTCCGGTTCCCCCGTACCAAGCACCGTGACAATAGCGTGCTTAGGCCGCAACCGCCAGCCACTCCGGTACCGCGGGCCCCGGCTGTCTCCAGGCCTCACCTCAAGGGCTAGGCCCCGGTGGGGGATGTTGCAATGGATTTTGGCAGAGATTCTCCCAAAGGAAGAGCCAGTGGCACGCTGTGGTCAATTCCGATTGTGGGCTGGTTGTATTTCAAGGACAGTGCAGAACGTGTTTGGCCTTGCACTGAACTGCAGATGACAACTGGTTGATGGTTCCTACCCTTAATAAGTGCACATTACTGTAAGACAGACAATCAAAAAGACACAAGACAGACAACAAGGCGGAGTCATACAAGAATCAAGATAGCGGTAAGGTACAAAATCCCAATACAGAAGAGAGGTCAAGTTTCAGAATCAGAATCACAACAAACTCAGACACCAATGAACACATTTATATTGTTATATACAGTAATACCAAGTTTGTTCTAGAACTATAATACCCACTTTGGCTCTATTAAAATGATGGAGGTTTATAATATAACTATAAAGCACCACAATAGATATCTACTGCTTCTGCCCAGTCTGAACATGTACCTGGATATTATCTAAAAGGAAGTGCTATAAAAATTCTTTGTGAATATTTCCTGGAAAGGCTAATGCTTTAATAACCGTCCTTCCGATGACATGTCACTTGTCCGGGTGAAGGTTGTATGATACTCAGGAGAAAACAGTAGTCCTGCTGAGTTGTCACAAATATTTCACGGCCAGGAAAAGCTAGAGAATGCGGAATAGCGCAGCCGCAGGTCACCGTGCCCTGTCCACAGGAGGAGGCTGTTACCTAACACACTGATAATGGCTCATAGGACCATGAGGATAGTGTGAAATGATTCACACTGAGAAATGAATAGATTGCAATAAATATATTATACATCCAGTATTCTCTACATGTCTGCTTAGTAACTACATCATGAAATAAGTTTTAGTAGGGGGAGTGACCCAATATAAATGGTGTATAAAAAGCGTATAAATGTCCCGCAATTGTCACGGCCGATTTGCACCAGGTTTGTGTCATTTTTGTGACTTGTGACTACCCACTCCACTTTATAGTGATGTGTGTTGTGGGCGTCTATTGGCAGCATAATTCAGTACAAATCCTACTATATGTGCCCTAGATCCTCCCCGCTGCAGACTCTATAAGAAAGGCTTCCAATCTGGTGAAAATGAACTTGCATTGGGAATAGCTGGAGCATTAGCAGAAGATTACAATGGATTTAGCCTGTGGCGCTGTTTATACTGTCAGGAAGAATCATGACAAAATTCTGCATTTCATCAGGCGTCACTTGTTACACTCATCAATGGGAAATGGTGTTGATCAACGTTTTACTGTAATGAACCGCAGCATGTAACCGTTTAGGGCTGAGACGGTAAGGAAATGAGAAGCCACTTCCTTAATATGTCCATATACCTCCCTGAGAATGAAGCTTCTAATAAACTCATGTTAGGCCCATAGAGAGGCGAGTTACACATCTGGATACTTCACAATTAGTAATGAACATTGCAGGTCTGGGTCCGCAGAACACGAATCAGGACTTCAGTCAGAAGTCTGGGTTCAGTTCCCCCCCAACCCACTGGTAGCAGCACTGATCACGGGTGTTATCTTTTACATGCCACAGGCAGAGCCGCCTGCAACAAGTAATTTGCCAACGAGATGTTACAGACAACACTAAAAAACGTGCTAGATCATGGGTGTTACCAGTGGGTTAGAACACCCATTTAAAGGGTTAAAGGAAATAAACCAGCTACAAAATACTCAATGGGAGAGGGAGGTGGTGACGTCACATGGTAGGCGTGACGTCAGTGATGTCACAGTAGGGGAATAATATATGCAGTGATGTCACAGTACAGGGATAATACACACAGTGATGTCACAGTACAGGGATAATACACACAGTGATGTCACAGTGCAGGGATAATACACTCAGTAATGTCACAGTACAGGGATAATACACACAGTGATATGAGAGTACAGGGATAATACACACAGTGATGTCACAGTACATGGATAATACACACAGTGATGTCACAGTACAATGATAATATACACAGTGATGTCACAGTACATGGATAATACACACAGTGATGTCACAGTACAGTGATAATATACACAGTGATGTCACAGTACATGGATAATACACACAGTGATGTCACACTACAATGATAATATACACAGTGATGTCACAGTACAGGAATAATACACAGTGATGTCACAGTACAGGGATAATACACACAGTGATGTCACAGTACAGTAATAATACACACAGTGATGTCACAGTACATGGATAATACACACAGTGATGTCACAGTACAGGAATAATACACACAGTGATGTCACAGGACAGGGATAATACACACAGTGATGTCACAGGACAGGGATAATACACACAGTGATGTCACAGTACATGGATAATACACACAGTGATGTTACAGTACAGGAATAATACACAGTGATGTCACAGTACAGGGATAATACACACAGTGATGTCACAGTACAGGAATAATACACACAGTGATGTCACAGTACAGGGATAATACACACAGTGATGTCACAGTACAGGGATAATACACACGGTGATGTCACAGTACAGAGATAATACACACAGTGATGTCACAGTACAGGGATAATATACACAGTGATGTCACAGCACAGAGATAATACATGCAGTGTGTCACAGTATATGGATAATACACACAGTGATGTCACAGTACAGGAATAATACACAGTGATGTCACAGTACAGGGATAATCTACACAGTGATGTCACAGTACAGGAATAATACACACAGTGATGTCACAGTACATGGATAATACACACAGTGATGTCACAGTACAGGAATAATACACACAGTGATGTCACAGGACAGGGATAATGCACACAGTGATGTCACAGGACAGGGATAATGCACACAGTGATATCCTTACTAAAAGGAGAAGCAGGTCATTAATGTAATAAAGGTGAAATTTTTGCACACAGCCTAGGGGTCATCACTGTCTTGCCCTGTAGAGATGGTGCAGCGATAATATAAAGGTCTTGATAAAAAAATCCTAAATGTTTCAACTTTCGATCCCTCGTGCCTACCCATGTTCACCTTCCCTGCTTACTTTAATATTCTTATTCTGTGGTGTTATAAACTCACTAAAAGCTTTCTGTGTTTACCAACAACTAGTGTGAGTTATAGATAGAAATGTGTTGTGAGAGCCCTACTAAGCCACACATTCTTTTTAGTAAAGTGAGACAATAAATTGTGACTTTATTTTACACCTGGAAATTGGCACAGAAGCTATAATATTTCTCCCCCCATAGTGACAGCTCAGCAGTAATACTCATGTATTTCTAGTATTCTTGTCTATCCCTAAAAATCCCCTTTCAGTTTTTTGTGGTGTGTTCCAGGTTGGTCGTCGGCGCCAATAACTCCGTTTCGTCGTATTTTTAGTGAAATTAGTTTTATTGTTAAGCTGTGTAAAACGCGTTTCGAGCCTGTAATAGGCTCTTCCTCAGTTACATACGATATGTAACTGAGGAAGAGCCTAGTACAGGCTCGAAACGCGTTTTACACAGCTTAACAATAAAACTAATTTCACTAAAAATACGACGAAACGGAGTTATTGGCGCCGACGACCAACCTGGAACACACCACAAAAAACTGAAAAACCGAACGGGGTGAGGACTCCCCACCGCGTTGCCCAGGACGGCCACCTAAAAAACTCAACCAAAGACTGCGCTTTAACGTGTTGTACCGACTGTACAACCTAAAAAGGTGAGCACCACTCTAAAAACACCTTGTTTTTACTGTCAAACGTTTTTCACACATTGCGGCGCCCGTATCGCCTCTTTTTCTTCTATATCTAAAAATCCCCTTTACTATGTGCAGTTTGAGGTTCTATTCACTTGAAAGCTGTCAGCACATATAGTACATCACATACATGTACAATATGCCTCCTTTATGTCAGGGGAGTGCTCCTGGGCAGGAGAAGACTCCTTGGGACTGTGCCCTGACAGAGGACCTAACCCATAAAAGGATTGTGAGTCCTTAGGGGTAGGAGTCTCCTTCCACATTTTCTAGTTCAATACAGTTTTGTGTCATTTATACTAATTTATTCTTGTCTTGATGTAATGTATGTAAACCCCTTCTCACATGTAAAGCACCATGGAATTATATAATCTAATATGTGTGTATCTAATGTGTGTGTGTATGTGTGTGTATGTAAGTGTGTGTGTATGTATGTATGTGTGTGTGTGTATATAGGTGTGCATGTGTGTATGTAGGTGTGTGTATGTATGTATGTGTGTGTATGTATGTATGTGTGTATGTAAGTGTGTGTGTGTATGCATGTGTGTGTGTATATATGTTTGTATGTGTGTTTGTATGTATGTGTATATAAGTGTGTGTGTATGTATGTATGTATGTGTACGTGTGTGTATATAGGTGTGTACGTGTGTATGTAAGTGTGTGTGTATGTATGTCTGCTAAAGGAATCTGCACTGTTGCATTTACAATCACCAAATTTTGCACAGCCGCTCTCTGTGACTTAGGTTTTGAATTGAAATTTCCAGAATTTCCAAAATACATTTATTAACCACCATATACAGGAGCCATTGTCTGCTGCTGCTGAGACAGAGAGACAAAGACAGAGAAGGATATAGAGATAGATAGATGTGTAGTCTTACCATGGACAATAATGCGTGGGACACCAAACATTATATATCTTTCCATATTAGACAACCATTTTCAATGAATATTAGATTAAAACATCTGGGAAAAGTCAATCGTTTGCAAGAAGTGAATCTGCGATGAGAAGAATGAGGAATACTGTGCTGCTGGACAAGACAGGGACATGTCCGGAAAGGCTGTAATTATGTGCTTAATACATTGATCTCTACTTATCTAATCTATATATTGACCATATAATTAAAAAGGATTTTCTTATGCCATGACTGAAGCCAGGGAAGCCTGCTCCATTTCTTATTGGTCAAAAATACCATCTTAGAAGAGTAAACTGAATCCAATTTCTTTTTTTCTGTTTTTCACCTCGCTATTATGTGACTTACTGTATAGCGGTCCTATAATGGGTCATGGGACTAGATAATCACTGCAAGGGGAATAACATATCAACAATACACCATCTAAACATTGCTGGTGGTAAACCCTGGAGCAGGGGCGTCTCTAGGTAAAGTGCCCCGGATCTTTTGCCCTAAGCCCCAACACTCTTCCTGCTCTATGGGAACTTCCTAATGGGATGATTACTGTAATGCAGCACGGAGCCAAAATCTGTGCACTACAGAGACCACGTAGCTGTATACAGCGCAATCTGTGCAGGAGGCTATGACATCCAAACATTGCGTCTCCTCTTAATGCAGCCTGGGAGGAGGCGCAATGTTGTGACATCACCGCGCCTCGTCCTGCAGATTAGAAGAAGAGGAAGATGATGAAAGGTAAAAATGTGTGTTTATATTTATTTTTTAATTATACAGTGTGTAGGGGTCTGGGGCATTCCTAAGGCTATTAATAAGTGTGCAGGGGGGCCTATACCTAAGTGTGTGGGGGGCTATACCTAAGTGTGTGTGGGGCTATCACTAAGTGCTTGGGGGGCTATCATTAAATGTGTTGGGGGCTGTGTGAGGCTATACTTAGAAGGAGATTTTAAAGTTTCTGGGCAAAAATCATTACAGTACATAACATAGTAAATACCAATATTTAGGGACATTGTGATGGTGGGGAAGTTGATTGTCGGCCTAATGGAGAAGAAAATGAAAGAGAATAGGTACAATCTTAGGACATGTCACCTGCAGTCACTGGATGGATAAGTAGGGATTTTGCCTCTGTTTTCTGCAGCTGATTGTCAGGCTTCAGGAGTACTGGACCCACTGGAGCACCGAGGACGATGACGTAAGCTGACACCTGGGACCGGAATCTAAGTGGTACCCGGTTTTCACCAGAGCCTGCTGCAAAGCGGGTTGGACCTACTGCGGTGTGGTACCACCAGGTCGTTCCACAGGTGCAACCTTGTCCGTGGTGGCAGCCAAGGCGAGGTACAGAGACGTTAGGCAGAGTCGTAGTTGGGGACAGGCAGAAGGTCAGGACGGGCAGCACGGGATCAGAGTCAGGGATGTAGTAATAGGTCAAGGCAGGCAGCAGAGGAGCGTAGTCAGGACAGAACCAGGGTTACAACTGGAAATCACAATAACGGTACGGGGCATGAGACAAAGCTTTCTCTAAGGCACAAGGCACAAAGATCCGGCAGGGTGTGCAGGTAGAGGCAGGTTAATATAGAATTCTGGGAAATGGACAGCACCAATTAACGGTGCGCTGGCCCTTTTCTGAAGCCGGCATGCACTCTAGGAGACGGGGACGCGCATGAACGACCAGAGGACCGGAATCAGGAGCGGGGAGAGGTAAGAAGTGCGGGCGCGAATAAACAGTAGCTTGATTGTGCAGGCTACAAAACCACCATTTAGAAGAAACACTTAATAGGGGTCAATTTCTTCCATGGAAAGTGTGGAAAGGCACAAAAAAAACCAGGAAAGTGACTTGACAGATTTAAAAGGGTTGTCCGAGAGTTTAAAAATTACATAGTTGGCCTGCTTGTTACAGAGACAGGGACACTCCGCTTCGACATCTTCTGCCCACCATGCATGCCCAACCGTCCCCTGCCACCATACCTGATATGCATTGAAACTAATGTTGTATCAGGCAGAGGGACAGGAAGAAGAGAAGAAGTTAAGATAAATGACCCCCTTGGTGACCAGTCAATGGAATACTATGGTAATTGTCAATTTTTGACTACACTATGATCACATCAAAACTGGATCTCACCCGAATCATGATCGCCCTGTGTAATTGTACCCTGAATGTGGCTTTAAAGCTAAAAACATAAGTTACTCCTAGGAGGGAGGATAAAAATGGATAACTTGAGTTGGTTTCCTACACATCTATGAGCAGCCCCTGTAGTAGCTGTAGATAAATTAATACAACAGTAAAAGCAGCTTATGGCACCTCTTTACACCTATGCATAATACTAGCTTGCACCTATTGAGGTTACACCATTCTGGATTTCAGCTCATGCTGAGTATGTGATGACGGCAGATATAGGACGTGACCTTTTGTGAGAAGCCCCTGTGAGATCTCATCCTGTTCTCAGAGCAAATGATCGCTAAACACACAAGACTCCAGCTGGGAAGTGCTCCTACCTGTGGAAAGTGGCTGGGAGGGTGATAAAATATTAACTATAATGATAGCAACACAACAAAAGAAAATATATTGTGTCGCTGCAATGTCCACACACATAAGCGCTGGCAGTGACAAGCGACCATCATCTGAGCCAAGTTTATAGAGTTCAGTGAGAAGCCCCAGAGCATACATTGTATGAATTAGATCTGGGATCCTTTCATCTTGTATGATCTTTTACCCCAGAAAGAAAAACATGCAGTGGCTAAAAGATTTCCTACCTTGAATGTTTTTTTTTTTCTTCTGAAGTTGCATCAATGACAAATTAGGCCGACTGCATATGAATGTGTTCAGCCCCTGGAAACAGACCCTCATGCTGGTCCCATCCTATAGGGCAGTGATGGCGAACCTTTTGGAGACAGAGGGCCCAAGCTACAACCAAAACCCAACATGACAATTTAAGCAGTAACTTATTGATCCCTGCTGTGTCACAGGTTTCAATCAAATTGGGGTCCTGAGTTCACCAATACAATAGAAAGATGATGAAGAAATTTGGATTGAAGCTTCCCTCCAGGATCCCCTGAAGAGGAAGAATCAGGGGACCCAGAGCAGGAGTTTCAATGACAATCCATCTCTATCCACACCTTCTCACTCCCCCTGTAGTCCTGGCAGCCAAGGGTGTCACTTTAAATTAGAGCTGAGCATGGCACGTCCTGGGCTGTCTAGGGCTCACATAGACTAATGTTTTAAAGAAATGCAAAGAGATTTTTTTGAACTAGTAGTAAATAAAGTAGAATTAGTGGAGTTACCAGTTGTTGTTCTTGCCCTGGAGATATTCTTCTACATACCAAGTGCCTAATTCATACAAACATTTATTCTACTTATTCCTTTAGCTGCACATCTGAGTACAACTGCGCAAATCTAGGTAAAAGTTATGATTTTACCTAGATTTGTGTCCATTTCCTACATAATTCTAATAATGCTCCCTTAGATGTCCTCTGTTTTCTATCTTCCTACTTTGCTATCAACCCCATGCTGCTTCAGCATAAAATCATAAAATTATGTAACTATTAACCATTTATGCTAGCTGAAAGTGCGCTGTGATTATCCCCTCCATTTATATTCTTTATACCATAAGTGTAGTCAGGAGGGCTGAACATTTCTAGATCCTGAGTGGTGTAGTCCAGGCAATTCAAAGAAATATACCATCAAAGTCAAGCATGAATCTGGTAAACATGACTGTGGTAATCTTCTCATATTTCTGACCCATGGCCTCCCTCCTTTTATAAAATGAACTAAAAAGTATGCTAATGAGCCTAAATCGATCCTGGGGTGGTTCCCAGAGCCCCTCCGTGCTGCAGATTCACAGGCTTTTTGAAGTGTGCAGAAACTTCCTGTGCTGCGGCGAGATTACATTAGGCAGAGGCAGAAGGGAGTGCCAAGCCGGAGTAGAGTGGAGGATGAGACAGTGTAACAGCCTGTGAAGTTTCAGCATGAAGGGGCTATTGGAACCATCCCAGTAGCCTTTCAGGCTCATTAGAATAATTTTATATGTTCATTCTAGAAGAAATTGAGGCTATGGATAATGAATATAAGAAGATTACCAGTTAGCGTACTTGGACTATGAGTAAGTATCCCTGGTTTATCATGCTGGATTTTGATGGTTGATTCCCATTAAATTTCCAGAACTGCTGAACCCTGTTATGGTCGATATATTACAGAACGTACGTCACTCCAGGCAGAATCACATTACTAAGGCCCCGTTCACACTTGCGTTTTTCACGCTTATGTTTTGCGCGTGCACGGGACATGCAGAAATTGTATTGCACTCTGAGACACATGCAAGGGCAATGCGTTTTTCACTGATCGATTGCCATAGAAAAGACAGACCACAGTCCTGAGTCTTTTCAGGCGCATTGTCTGAGTGTAAAAAAAGCATTGAAAGTGCACTGAAAACACCAAAAAACGCAAAAAAAAGTCAGTTTTTCACTGACCAAACCCTGATTGCTCTTTGATCAAAGTCTGATGTGATCTGCAACGCAAGTGTGAAAGAGGCCTAAGTAAGGCCTCTTGCACACTAGCGTTGCGTTTCACGTCAGGGTGCAATGCGTGAAAAACTGACGTTTTTGGCTGCGTTTTTGTTCCATTTTTCCTTGGAGTAATTAGCGTTTTTGCGTTTTTCACGCACGTTTTGTTAGCGTTTTTTTTGCGTTTTCGGCGCATTTTTCACGCGCGAGTCAATGGGAGAATCGAGCATTTTTCAAAGGGACCATGGATTGGGATTAAAATGGGTTATTTAATTAAAAAATAATGTCTTCTGATAAGTTGCAAACATCTGCGATCTATTCTTCACTGTTCCGCGCGTATATTATCTCCCGACAAGTTAGCAGATGTGAAGAACAGTGAAGAATAGAATAAAACCAGTGAACACAGTGAAAACAGTGACCACAGGATCATTTAAGATAAAAACACAGTGCAGAACACAGTGCAGAATAGATTACAGATGTTCGGCACATCTGCTTACTTGTCGGGAGATACGCGCGGAATGGCGCGAACAAAATAGCATGTGAAGAACAATATATATGTGTGAAGAACACATTGCAGATGTATTTAAACATCTGCAATTTGTTCTTCACACACATATATATTGTTCTTCACATGCTATTTTGTTCGCGCCGTTCCGCGCGTATCTCCCGACAAGTAAGCAGATGTGCCGAACATCTGTAATCTATTCTGCACTGTGTTCTGCACTGTGTTTTTATCTTAAATGATCCTGTGGTCACTGTTTTCACTGTGTTCACTGGTTTTATTCTATTCTTCACTGTTCTTCATTGTGTTTTTTTAATTAAATGATCGTTCGCGAGCAGGGGAAATAATGTTATTCTGGTCACCTAGCAACCCTTACGTACAAAACGCATTGCACTCGCATTGCACTTGCAATGATTGCGAGTGCAATGCGTTCTTGATGCATCTCCATAGACTTGAATGGGGCGTGAAAATTGCGCGTGACTCGCAAAAATAGAGCATGCTGCGATTTTGACGCGCGTGCAAACGAACGCAAGCACGCGCGTTGAAAACCACGCAAATGGAGAAAGACCCATTGAATACAATGGGACAGAGTGCAATGCGAGTTCTGAGCGTCAAATGCACGCGCAGAACTCGCGCGTGAAAAACGCCAGTGGAGAAGGGGCTTAACCATCCCAATGTAATATATAGAGAAAGACACATCAATAAGTAGAAAGTGAAACACTGAAAATGGAGCACACAGGAAATTTTATTCTCGGATGGAGTTTTCCTTTATTTAAAATGATTTTTCAAAAGACAAAACCATCACTGTATTCCTAGTCCCTACTACAGGCGACTTAAGAACACCTGACTTACAGACAACCCCTAGTTACAAACGGACCTCTGGATGTTGGTAATATACTGTACTTTAGCCTTAGGCTACAATAAACAGCAATAACAGTTATCACAGAGGTCTGATATTAAGATTTATTGTTAATCCTGGTTATTATGACAACCCAACATTTTTAAAAATCCAATTGTCACAGAGACCAAAAAAAATTTGTCTGGAAGTACAATTATAAAATATACAGTTCCGACTTACATACAAATTCAGCTTAAGAACAAACATGCAAAACCTATATTGTACATAACCTGGGGACTACCTGTATTCAGTTTTAACCAAATGTTACTGAATTATTAATTACCGAATAATTAATTAATTATGGAAAGAATCTCCATGTAATACATATAATACATAATACTGTCTCAGGTATTGTAATCTATGCAAAGGTCATTATAAAAAACTAAAGTAGGATTGTAAAGATTCCACATAAAGCACCCGGTGTCCTCATGTGCTCTGCCAAGACTTTACTAAAGATATTGTGAGCTAAGCTGAGATGTGGATTTCATGCCGTGGATTACTGTGCTCCTGGATGCCGGCCTGAGTAGCAGGGCAGGAGATTTGTGTCTGTGTGTCACTCGAGAAGGTACAGAGACATCCAAATAACAAAGCAAAATCAGATCCACAAGGGTGAAGCAAAGGACAACTTCATCAATTACTGTGTATATAATGAAATAACCCTTCTCCATGTACCTGATGACTACTCCACTAAATGAGATATTTAGCAATGCCCATTGTATAAGTGGGTCATCTTATTTACTACAGCAGATTTGTCTCTGGAATCACATTACATAATATCATAGTTTTATATGGAACGTATACGGAGCGTCTGTGGCTGCCGCCATCAGTAGTACTACGTTTCAGGAGTCTTGGCTAGTGAGGTCCGATCATGCACGGATGAAAGAAGAAATACATCATCGAATAAAGGAATAGGATCTACTTAGATTTTTTCGGCTTGGACAATCGGCTCACACACAGAGCCATGGATACCCGTGCAATGTGTCAGCCCATTGAGGTGTCAGTTGCTGAACAATGGATAGCTCATGGCCAAAAACAACATTGGTGTGCGCGTAGCCATGTGACCCGTCCAGTGATAGCCGGTGCAGCATATGATAAACTATCTCCTACTACTGAATCCTACGCTCGTCCTTCTTTCTCATATTTTGTAGTAGTAAAAAGAGAGCACATATGTAGCTCAGTTTTCCTGTGTTCTGATGCTGAATATATTTTGTGGATAAGAATTTATGGATGTAACGGATTCACCATTGACAGTCCTACCAAAGGTTCTCAGACCAGAGGCACAAATTGGGCAGCCACGATTGTGAATACGAGCATAAGGCTACCTGCCCATGTCTGCGGCAGCGCAGCTCACTCAACCCCTCTCCATATCGAGCTGAGCGGCCGCGCCGCAAATCAGGTCAGGAATAGGACCTGCTCTATCTTATGCGGAGTGGCCGCACAGCTCGGATACAGTGTGGTGAGAATCGCGGTATAATTTTCACTGGGATGTTAGATTGTGGCGCATGGGGTTAATGAATTGGCACACAATTGATGTTGGCGTAACCTAACTGCCCATTCATGAAGGTGAAAAAGAAAAAAAAATGAGAAGCACAGAAAAAAAGTGTCCGATTTCTTAGCAGCAAATAAAAATTTGTGAGTGAAAGAAGGAAGAGCACAAAGATTGTGGCACTGACACTTTATATATAAGACACAACAGGCGCAACAAGGAAAAAAATGCCAGTTTCTCACAGAAAGTCAATAATAAATGCCCCCAATGTGCTCAGCGCGCAGTGTCCTTCTTTGCAGCTAGCTCATATTTAAAAAACGCAACATATTTGAATATTGGCTTTTTCAATGGGTTTTAGGCTAAAGTGTCTTAACTTGGTGTTTTCTCCCCTACATTTTTTTTGGTCTGTGTTTTTGAGGTGCGTTTTCATTGCATTTTTTAAAGCAGTTGCGTTTTTGAAAACACATGTGTTTGTGGTCTGCATTTGGAAACGCATACAGTTACTTGCACAAACAGCATGGAGAACAAGATCACTGGATTTTTACAAATTCCAAGAGACACAGCACATCAGGCATTGCGTTATTCAAAACGTAAGCGAAAATTTGAAAAACACATTCGTAAAAACACATGCCTTTTCAATGCGTTTTGAAATTGCAGCAGAAACGCGACAAAAACCCCATGTGTGTCACCAGCCTTCATATGAATCTCTTATGCACTGGCATTATTTGTAACTACCCTTAGGCCAGCGGCACATGTGGTATTTTGAACCCGTTTTGAACCCGTTTTTAAGCTGTCCGTTAAAAAATGCTTGCGTTTTTGACCAGTTTTAATTAAGATAATTGGTAAAACCAGTCGAGAACGCATGCGTTTTTTTTACGGACTGCTTAAAAACGGCCCAGAAACGGGTTCAAAACACCACGTGTGCCACCGGCCTTACTATACTTAAATTAACGCAAAACACCGGCGGCTCGTTCCCGATCGCAGGTGTTTCCATAGAAACGCCTATGCGTTCGGGCCGAGGCCCGCCCCGGTGGGCGTGACTTTGTCTGCGTTTGCATTTGCAAGCGCAGACAAAGCGCTACGTGTGGCGCCGGCCTAAGGTGTGCTCAACTCCCATGGGTCAAAGTGTGACCCAGCACTCCCAAGCTCAATCTGCCCATATTCACAAATAACCTTCAATGCAGACTAGAAATTTACATGTGAGGCATAGTACACAAATATAGAATGAGCATGTTAGTAAATGGTGCCAATGTATGAACACTGCCCTACTGATACAATACCCAACCAAATAATCTTCAAAGAGCCAGGTAGACAAGATGATAAGAATGGACAGTGAGCTGGGGAGGCAGAGAGACCCCACGCGTATCGTCACCTCGGAGTCCACAAGTGGAATTGGATTTTTGTGGCTTCCAATGAAAACTTCTATTATGGCCAAATCACAGCCCCCATAGAGGTCTACTTTTATTCTGCAGGCTCCATGGCAAAATTTTAGGTTTTTCCTGACAGCAACGAATAAAAATTACAAAGTATAAAAATTACCTGTTTGTCCGAAACTTGGCGCTTTTCACAAAAAAAGTAAACATTTCCGATTTGGGCAGCTGATCAATTATTATTTTGAGCTTATTGATGGCCTCTGAGAGTTTGTTGAATGGGAAGGGAATCACTGGTGCTATGAATAGTCACTGGCACAGTCAAAGTTGTTACTAGAAGTTGGCGAGCCAATACATACCCTTCCTTCCACAGCGTACTATGGTATGTACCAGCATAGAAATACAGAAGACGCTTGTCACCAGCTATCAGTGCTCTTCTATCAGTGTGAGCTCTGATAATGACATTCTCCTTCTGTGGAATGACAACCATGTCAGCAAGGACCATCTATTTTTGAGGGCTCAGGAATTGGGATGCCTTAACGAGAACGTAGCGGAGAGTATACAGTAGTATTGTCCCTGATAAAGACATTAGTATAAATCACTGAAACACAGAAGAGAACAAGAACTGTATTATGAGTATGTTACAGTCTATAGGGAGTTTGGTTTTGTGGGTTGTAATATTTGGGAGTTTTCCAATCAATGTTCTGTCCTGTAATGTGGCAGTGACTACTACCAGGTTGCAGGTTTGTAGTTCTACATTATGTTCTACTTAAATGTAAGAAATGTCACTGTGTCTTCTGGGAATTTGTCTTCCAAGTGTAATGGCTGTTCCAAGCTCTGCTTCCAGTATATATTGATGAGCAGCACAAAATCTCTCCACATGTAACTAATGGATTTTCCACAAGGTAGCAAAATCCTACAAAACAGATTTGGGTGAAGAGATATTTGCATGGAATTAACCAACTAATTGAAACCATATGAAAACATATTGATTCATCCGCTATATACATTGTTTTTAATGTTCCGTGGCTACCAGTAAATAAATAACACTGCCATACAGTGCCCTCACCCTCTTACAGTGCCCATACACCATAATACAGTGCCCTCACCCTCATACAGTGCCCATACACCATAATACAGTGCCCACACACCACCATACAGTGCCCACACACCACCATACAGTGCCCACACACCACCATACATACAATGCCCACTGTCTAATACAGTGCCCACACACCACCATACCGTGCCCACACCCTCATACAGTGCCCACACACCACCATACCGTGCCCACACCCTCATACAGTGCCCACACACCACCATACAGTGCTCACACCCTCATACAGTGCCCACACAACTCCATGCAGTGCCCACCATATAATGCCCACAGTCTCATACAGTGCCCAAACATCACCATACAGTGCCCTCACCCTCATACAGTGCCCAAACACCACCATACAGTGCCCTCACCCTCATACACTGCCCAAACACCACCATACAGTGCCCTCACCCTCATACAGTGCCCAAACACCACCATACAGTGCCCTCACCCTCATACAGTGCCCAAACACCACCATACAGTGCCCAAACACCACCATACAGTGCCCTCACCCTCATACAGTGCCCAAATACCACCATATAATTCCCACAGTCTCATACAGTGCCCAAACACCATAATACAGTGCCCACACACCACCATACAGTGCCCTCACCCTCATACAGCGCCCACACACCACCATATAATGCCCACACTCTCATGCACTGCCAACACACCATAATACGGTGCCCACACACCACCATATAGTGACCTCACCCTCATACAGTGCCCACACACCACCACATAGTGACCTCACCCTCATACAGTGCCCACACACCACCACATAGTGACCTCACCCTCATACAGTGCCCACACACCACCATAAAGTGACCTCACCCTCATACAGTGCCCACACACCACCATATAGTGACCTCACCCTCATACAGTGCCCACACACCACCATATAGTGACCTCAGCCTCATATAGTGCACACAGGTCATGTAGTGCCCAAACAACACCATGCAGTGCCCACACCCTCAAGGCGCCTTCCCACGTGCCGTTTTTGTCGAATTTTTAAATGCATACAAAACGCAAGTGGGAGGGGTTTTGACCAAACGCGTGTGCTTTTCCAATTAAATGCATACGTCTCATTGCGTTTCTTTGGAAATGCACATGAGTTTTGGCTAAAACCCCTAAAACAAAAATGGCACGTGGGGAGGCACCCTCATACAGTGCCCACATACCATCATGCAGTGCCCACACCATCATACAGTGCCCACACAACACCATGTGGTGTCCACACCCTCATACAGTGCCCACATACCATCATACAGGGCCCACACCCTTATACAGTGCCCACATACCATCATACAGGGCCCACACCCTCATACAGTGCCCACATACCATCATACAGGGCCCACACCCTTATACAGTGCCCACATACCATCATACAGGGCCCACACCCTCATACAGTGCCCACATACCATCATACAGTGCTCACACCCTCATACAGTGCCCACACAACTCCATGCAGTGCCCACCATATAATGCCCACAGTCTCATACAGTGCCCAAACATCACCATACAGTGCCCTCACCCTCATACAGTGCCCAAACACCACCATACAGTGCCCTCACCCTCATACACTGCCCAAACACCACCATACAGTGCCCTCACCCTCATACAGTGCCCAAACACCACCATACAGTGCCCTCACCCTCATACAGTGCCCAAATACCACCATATAATTCCCACAGTCTCATACAGTGCCCAAACACCATAATACAGTGCCCTCACCCTCATACAGCGCCCACACACCACCATATAATGCCCACTCTCATGCACTGCCAACACACCATAATACAGTGCCCACACACCACCATATAGTGACCTCACCCTCATACAGTGCCCACACACCACCACATAGTGACCTCACCCTCATACAGTGCCCACACACCACCATATAGTGACCTCACCCTCATACAGTGCCCACACACCACCATATAGTGACCTCAGCCTCATATAGTGCACACAGGTCATGTAGTGCCCAAACAACACCATGCAGTGCCCACACCCTCAAGGCGCCTTCCCACGTGCCGTTTTTGTCGAATTTTTAAATGCATACAAAACGCAAGTGGGAGGGGTTTTGACCAAACGCGTGTGCTTTTCCAATTAAATGCATACGTCTCATTGTGTTTCTTTGGAAATGCACATGAGTTTTGGCTAAAACCCCTAAAACAAAAATGGCACGTGGGGAGGCACCCTCATACAGTGCCCACATACCATCATGCAGTGCCCACACCATCATACAGTGCCCACACAACACCATGTGGTGCCCACACCCTCATACAGTGCCCACATACCATCATACAGGGCCCACACCCTTATACAGTGCCCACATACCATCATACAGGGCCCACACCCTCATACAGTGCCCACATACCATCATACAGGGCCCACACCCTTATACAGTGCCCACATACCATCATACAGGGCCCACACCCTTATACAGTGCCCACATACCATCATACAGTGCTCACACCCTCATACAGTGCCCATACGCCACCATACACTGGATACAAACATCCAATGAACATATACAACAGATGTTTGGTAGTTAAAGACGGCGCCTGTTCTGGAGATTATTGGGTTCCATAGCCAACAGAACTCTGTTCTTCTACAGAGACAGGATCCCAGAATGGAGACAACTCTGATGACAGATATTCACCCCTCAAGTGTATTGGTCAGAAGAGACCACTTCTTCATAGAGGTTACACGTGAAAGCTATGGACGGCTCCTCCGCTGTCTCTGTTCTTCTGGTAGCCAGGACCTGCGCAGATACCCTCAGGCTGCGTTCTCTCAGGATCACTTACATTGCGTTTTCAAACTGCGTTTACATAGCTTTTACGTAAACATGATGTATACACAATGTTAACGCGATGTAAATGTAATGTTTTTTTACCTGTTTTGTTTCACCTACTCTAACGTTATTTCTGCAGATTTGATGTCCGCACGGAGGCACAAGAAAAGTGACAGGTCATTATTTATTCTCTGCATTGGGGAACAATTTCCACATGGAGAAAACAATGCATAGGGGGCATTTATCCATTTGGGTGCAGGCGGCGCTGGATGCCTGCCATATTTTTTAGTGGGATGTAATTAATGGATTCATGATTTGGCGCACAAACAAAAAGGTTAAGAACTGTCTCCACATTCATGAAGGTGATATGGACCTCTGTAGACCAACTTTTAGCTGCTGTAATTGTGCGCCAAAAATTGTGCCACAGAACGAGCTGGAAAAATAGAAGCAACAGAAAAGTGTTTGATTCACACGCGGGGTCAAAATTTTGCACCCCCCAAAAAAAAAAGCCAAAAGAAAATTGCGGCGCCGAGTCTTCATAAATAAGGCGCAGGAGGTGCAGCAAGGGAAAAAATTTCAGTTTTTCGTTTGAAAGACGATTAATAAATGCCCCCCATAGTCTTCATTACTTTTGTACCATATTTTAGTCATTGTTCGATGGCCTTACAGCAGCGATAAAGAGGTCTCTGTACAGTAGGTGGTCTTCCTTCTTTGCTGATCTTTATAGATCAGTACATGGAGCTGGCCCTTTAAGTAAATTAACCCCTCCTTGGCCTGTGTGAGCACTGTCTGTTGCTGTATCGGTCACACTGTGGATGTTAAGAAGCGAATAAACACACAGCAGTAGTGTTTTGTGGTGATTACATTGCCGCACCGGTACCGCACCGGCTCCTCGCACTAGCGCCGTGCGTTATGTCTGGCTGGGGATCACTGCGCACCGGTGACGGCCGTGCAGGGGGCGGGGCCTGGTCACGTGGCTGCCGCGTATAAGAGGGAGGTCACTGCGCGGCTTCATGACCGGCAGCATCTGTACAGCTGGGGCAGGGGAGGAGGTGACCGCAGCTCCGGAACCAGGCACGGACACAGCAGAGATGGCAGGTGAGTGCCCGGGGGTAGTGCTGCACGGAGGAGCAGGGGTACACCTCCCCGGGGAGCCCCTCTTCCTCACTATGTGCAGGACACGTACAACATGCGCTGCACCTGTGCGGCGGCCGGGGACTCCTCACACTGCTGTGCACTTCTGTGCACTGTGTAATCCGCACTGGTTATAGAGGAAACGCTTGTGACTCTCGGCGTGTTATTGGCTGAGGCTGTAGTGCAGGGTTACTAGAGGCCAGTGGAGGGGATAGTGGCCCAATCCTCATATAAAGCTTTAGCATAGTTGTACAATTTTTAAATTTAACTAATATATTTGGTATTTGGCTTAAAATATCAATATTTTTGGAGAAACTTGCGGCCCCTGATCTGTAGCCTAGGCTTATCATTCAGTGTCTGTACCTGCTGCTTGTAGCTTTGCTCAGACATTGCACACCTGTAGTACTGTACACCTTTACTACTAGGACAGTGATGGCTAACCTATGGCACTGGTGCCAGAGGTGGCACTCAGAGCCCTTTCTGTGGGCACCCAGGCCATCACCAGAGAGGGCTCCAGGTATCTTCCTGCAGTCCCAGACAGCCCAGGACTTGCTGTGCACAGAGCTATATTAAAGTGACAGCTCTACCTGGGACTATTTTCTGCTTTATTGGTGCCTCAGGTGCTGGTATCAATGAAAACTGTGACAGAGGAGGGAGTATAAATCACAAATTACATTTCTGTGTTGGCACTTTGTGATAAATAAGCGGGTCTATGTTGTAGTTTGGGCACTCGGTCTCTAAAAGGTTTGCCATCACTGTACTAGGAAGTTACTACCTAAAGTTGGTTGTGGTTAACTCTTAATTATCTTGAGCATTGGTGTCAGTAGTGGTGATCATTCCTTCTCATTAAAATAAATCTCCACCAAAATGTTTGTGACCCGGTCATGATGCTGTAGGTTTTCTATCTGTCTTGGGCCTTCAATGTGACCAAAACCCAACTTCTTGTTGTCCTTTCCCTTTCTGTACTTGCAGGCCTGTGGTATGTAGCAGAGCTGGTGAACACTCTCTTGTCTAGTTTTAATCCTTGTGTAACCTCACTGTAGGGTCCCATGGGGGATTTTCCTGCCGTGCATAATACATGGAGACATTGTGAATGTCAGTAGAACGTTTGTTATCCTTCTACACCTTGTCCCAGTGAGGGTTAGTGACATCCACCTATAGGTATACATTGTGTCTTGTATTCCTCTTGCCCCAATGGGCCTGGTTGCGTTCCTCCATGTGCTGGCTTGATGTGACCCGTCATCCCGTTGTGATTTGCTTCTCTTCCAGGAGCTGGTTGAGGATTTGTTAATGACATTTTCTAGGCAGGAGATGAAACCTAACCCCATCTACTAGAGATCAGTACTAGAATGCCTTGAAGTGTCCTTGACTGTGCCTCATGGAGAGGCTTCCTGATGGTCAGGTGGTGCTCGCCTGCAATGCTGTATTGTTTCCTATAGGGATTTAACACATGCATGGCTGGGGACATGTACAATTTGACAGGGCACCTTACACAATTAATATAATAATAATCTTTATATAGCGCCATAAAATTCCACAGCGCTTTACATATCCAGTATTTGTCACTTTATTTTGGATCATCTGGAAGTAGTAAAGGGTTAAACAGTGGTTGTGGCCTGGAATGATTTCTATTGATTGGGGTTTTTTCAATGATGTAAAATTGTATCAGTCTAGTACTGGACAAGTGGCCTCCTTCCTCCCAGGCCAGGGTTCCCTCTCCCGCCAGCTGTTGGTCACTGACGTTGCTTCCAGCTCTATTTTTAGCTCCTTCCATGCAGTCACACACTAAGCCCAGTTCTTTAGTCAACAGTATTTCCACACTGGATATGAAGGTCTTTCGAGGACCATGTTTTTATCCTTGCTATAATATTACGTGATTAGATTGGAACTTCCTGTCTTGGAAGATGGGACACCTAGTGACACTTTTTTCCTCTGCACCAGATATGAGATCTGTCTTCATGAGACAAACTCTCTTGCAGAAGCCAAAAGGGACATGCTCTTTGGCTGCCCACTAGACAGAATGTGCCTCTGCTTTGTCAGGGTTGTTCTTAAAATAGAACTTGTAACCCAGTGACTGCTGCGGGGGCATCACACATCTGTCTGTAAAAGTGGAGGCAGCTTATAGGTTATTCATAATAAAACCATTGAGTTGAATAATCAGATTGAGAAAAGGCAGTTCCATCAGGTCCAACCTATAAATCCTACAGTGATCCTGAGAAACTAACTGTTGGCCTGTAGTCGTAAAAATTCTTCCCAGACACCAAATATGGCAGTCAGAATAACTCCATGTATCAACAACTCGGTCATATCATTTTTTTTGATCACCCCCCCCCCCCCCCCATAACATACGACAATGACACTTTTTTGTTTTTTATTTTCCTCTAGAAAGTCATCCAGGCCTCTGTTGAACATGTACATAGTCTCACTGCTCTTACAATAAAGAATCCCTGACTATGATGATAGTAGATCTGCCTCTAGGCATAGAGGATGCCTCCTGGTTGCAGGCCGTGTAACAAAAAAATCTACATCAAAGGAAATCTACCATTAGAAATTAAGATCTACCTCTTAAAGTAGATCTGATGGTAGGTTCCTTATAACCTTTACAACCTAATCAAACAAAAGTTTCTAAGCTAAACTTCACTTCTAGAGCATGCAGTAGCCTCTGGAGCAGGAGCAAAGGCTATGCTGCTGTAGCCTCTGGGATCCCTTCTTACCTGTGCACCCTCCCGCTGCTGTGGCCCTGGCTCCTTTGGAGCTCTGCATGTGTGCAGTAGCTCCACATTCACTGCCACATCGCTGTGCGGGTCTCCACTGAATGCAGAGCTCCAAGGGAGCCAGGGCTGCAGTAGTGGGAGTGCATTGAGGACATGTAGGTAGGGATTGAAGAGGCTAATGGAGCAGCTTGTTCCAGTTCCCCAATTGGAAAAGTCCAGATTCACGACATCCCCAAGCTTTCCCCAGGTCTTAGATTAGTCTTAGATTAGTCTGACAGGACTGATCGCTTATAACCCAGCATTGGCATGGCTTTATTAGAGATCTCAAGAGAATCCCTCAAATAATTTCCCCAACAACTGTCAGACTTGCAGGTCTGTAGTTTTTGGCCAAACCTTTTAACCTTTGTATGTTGGCCCCACATTAACATTTGAAAATTCTCAGGACTGGCACATATGTAAAGTCCATGAAGGTACATAAAGGTGAACCTGTAATGTATCCACGGCGTCCTTCCTTCTAAAATCAATGTTTAAAATTCTGCTCATGAACCTTAAGGGCCACTGTAGGGGTTATCCAGGGTGTTAAAAATTACTGAGCGCTGGGGTGGGCTAGTTAAACATAATAAACGTGTACTTGCCTCGTCCCGTGCCGCAGTCAATCTCTGGTTTGTATACAGGGGCGCACAGGAAGCTTCCATCCGACACTATCTCCCAGCACTTGCAACGCTGAGAGATTGGGACGGATGGGAGGAGCCGGCCACATTGGCGGGCGGAAGTTCCCTGTGCATGGCTTCTGTGCCCCTGTAAACAAACTAGGGCATGGATCGAAGGGTCCGCAGCGTGGGACATCGGCGTCGCCGGAGGAGGTAAGTAGATGTTTATTATGTTTAACTAGCCCGGCCCTCAGTAATTTTTAACAGCAGGATAACCCCTTTAATGGATCTCACTGCAGCAGAGGAAATGTCATCCGACATTCAGAGGGGTGGGGGTCTGCTCTTGCAGTATAACAATCTGCCGTATGGAGGGGGCTCTGGTAACTCTCCCAGAGGCCTTCTGGCTCATTGGCATAAGTTTGTTTTAGAAGGAAGGGGTAACAAATATAAGACTTACAAATTTAAGATTAAAATCAGTATCTGGATATGAGTTTGTGCCCCTGGTTTATCTTGATAGATTGATGGTTTATTTCCTTTAAAATTGGGCAAGAGGCAAAACGGGGAATGTGTTTTTAAAGCCAAAAGCCAACATATGGGTAATGGCAAGCTCCCCCATCTGGACGTTCACTCCAGGTTTTCAGATGCAGTGTTTGATATCCAAACCAGAACATGTGGATGCAGCCTTATGAATGTATCTTGATGCACATGGTAATGTATAATGTATGGAAAAAGGGGTGACTAACTCCATTAAGTGTACATGTTAAGTCAAACGTTGCTGACTTGCTGCAGATGGCCTATGATGGTCTCTGAATGCTTAAAGGGAACCTGTCACCAGGAGACCCATTTTTAGCACTCCCCCAGTCCCCACAGAGCATAGTACATACACTGCCAAAGTGTTTTTGTATTAAAAATTGGTTTTACAGAAAAAAAGATGTTATATTGTACCTTTCATTAGCATGTGCTGTGTGACTAGGCAGTTGCCAAATGGGAGGGGCTGGAAAGGAGCAGTCCCCCCCCCCCCCCTTGGGGAACAGCTTCTCCATGTGACCTTTTCAAATATATGAAAACACCAATCACTTGGCTTTGAGACGCCCCCTGCTGCTCTACAGCCAATCCTGAGTGTGGAGTTATTCATATATTTGAAAAGGTCACATGTTTCCCAAGGGTGGGGGGGACTGCTCCTTTCCAGCCCCTCCTATTGGGCAACTAACTGCCTAGTCACACAGCAGATGCTAATGAAAGGTACAATATAACATATCATTTTTTTTTTTTTCTGTAAAACAAAGTTTTCATACAAAAACACTTTGGCAGTGTATGTACTATGCTCTGTGGGGACTGGGGGAGTGCTAAAAATGGGTCTCCTGGTGACAGGTTCCCTTTAAAGGGAACCTACCACCATGATTCTACCTATAAAGGGAGATCGGGTGGTAGGTGGATGAATGGGACGTGATGATAGCCCTTTTTTGGGCTAATCCTCACGTCCCGTCTCTTAAAAATTTTTACATAACCCAGCATTAAAGTTTTCTAAGCAGCTACTGGGGCGTGGGGTAGCTGGACATGAGGCTACAAGTCACGGCTATGCCACGCCCCAGTAGCCTCTTTTCTCCGCCTACCATTTAATCTTCGTCGCGCGGCTGCGTGCCCTCGTCCAAGTCCCCTGGCATCTGCGGCTTTCTGCACACGCAGTAGCTCCGGCCCCACAGCCGTAGGCCTGCGCTTGCGCAGAATGCCGGGGACTCGGATGAGGGAGCGCAGCTGCGAGGAGCTGTGCGCCAAAGATTGTAGGCGGAGAAAAGAGGCTACTGGGGCGTGGAATAGCCGTGACTTGTAGCCTCATGTCCAGCTACTCCACGCCCCAGTAGCTGCTTAAAAAAATTTACATATCCCAGCATTAAAGTTTTCTAAAAGAGACGGGATGTGAGGATTAGCCCAAAAAAGGGCTATCCTCACGTCCCATACATCCACCTACCACCCCTTCTACCTTTATAGGTAGAATCGTGGTGGTAGGTTCCCTTTAAATGGCATCTACTCTGTAATGCTTTTTTCTATACCCCCCTGGGGAAGTGTTTTAATATTCCTTTAATAGACCGGTAAGTCCAATTTGGGCACCAGTCACAGCTCATGTAAGCAGGTAAGCCTGTTCCTCTAAATAAATGGTCTGTTCCAGGAAAATGTGCTCTGCTATGCAGATGTAGGTCGTGACTCTGCAAGTATCTGGGGCTTTGTAGTCCTGCTACAGGAACTATTTCCAGAGATATTTTAGTGGGTCGGAGATTAGACAGGGAGTTGTAAAACCATCCTTGTCGGTGTAGGATAATGGCTACAGCTGTCACTACAGACACGATAACCTGTGCCCCTGGCTGCTCATGCCGTGGATTTCTAGTTGTCTCCATTTGTAATCATGGCAGGAGTGTGGTTTAGGGTTTAGTTGAAGTTTTTTTTTTTTTTTTTTTTTTTAAATATGTTTATTGCAAAAATTGTAAGTCCACCTGAGTCCTGCTGTGATGGAAAGACATGTCTCCAGATCCTGTTGGTTTGGAGAAGTATCGCACGGAAATTGGGCTGAAAAGCCACATGAATCTGCATGTTACATTTAGTCTCCCCTCCATTGAGGCCCCGTTGCAATGGCATTTTTATAGCAAGTCTGTTTTCAATGGAAGGCGAAGACAGAACAACCTGCCCTTCCTTGTTGCCATTTCAGTGACTGCCAAAAAATAACCCAAACATCGGCGTCAGCCTTCTGCTGCAGATCCACTGGGCTTTTTTGCGACAGATATGGAGACTGGTGTGAAGGGCCAGGGATTCTGATGTATTTGGATTTCAGTGACAGAATTTGGTGCTGTGAGATTGCTGTGGAGTAGAATCTAATCTTGCGTAGGTGGGCATGTGCAAAATTGAGGCTCTCCAGACTGAACTAGTGGGGCTTTATTTATAGGCTTGTGATGCCATAACTACCATAATCTATGGCCTCTGGAAAGCAGATGTATATGGTGGCCTTGTAAATGTGTGGTTAGTTTCTTGCACTAGTCCATTTACTGCTGGTCCTGAATTTTTGTACAGTCTCCAGCTACATTCACATTGATGTGCCTGCCATACTGTACTGGGCACACATTGGGACCATAGAACATACACAGCACACAGTGCTGTATTCCGGGGAAAGATGGGACATGTATCTTTCTACAGAACGGTACGGCATAGTGCGCCCTTTGCCGTATATACACACCCCCCATACGTGTCTGTGTGTGAATGCAGCCTTAAATGTAACTTTCATGGAATCCTTAGTTTATTGGTGTCAGTCTTTTGGAGAGGCTGCCACATTTGTGGATAGTAAATGGGCTCCTTAAAGTGGCCCCTGAGGCACTGACCCTTTGTTCTTGAGCTTGTGGCCTTTACCACGACACTGAACCATATTGTGATCTTCGCTAATTCATAATCTAAAAATGAAGGCTAGAGAGAACTTGTGATTTCTGCAGGATGTAGGGGTGGCTGTTATGAAGTAAAGGTTCTAGTCGCCATCTAGTATTCCCTTAGATGCCTGCCTTCATCCTTCTAGCTTATTGTAACTGACTTGGGCAACATTGTTGATCCATAAGTGGTAAGTGAAGTCAACCACTAGTGGCCTCCCTCAATGTTTTTTTTAGTGGTGGTGAACCTATGGCATGGGTGTCAGAGGTACCACTCGGGGCCCTCTGTGTGAACAGTTTGCCAGACATGACTCGGAGCCTATTACAGTCCCAGGCAACCCAAGAGATTCCATGTTCAGGACTATTTTAAAGTGACTGCAACTGCAGGCAGAGTAGGTGTGGATAGAGGTGAACTAACATTGACTATCCTACTCATGGCCTTGTTGTTCTACCTGCTAAGGGGTCCCCGAGGGAAGCTACAATGATCTGAATTTCTCCTCCTTTTTAGTGTATTGGTGACCTTAGGACACTGATACAATTGAAACTTGTGACAGGGAGCAATGGGTTACTGCTTAAATTGTTGTATTGGCACTTCAAGTGTCCAAAATACTAAGTGTTCTCATTGTCTGACAGGCTTGCCCTCATTGGTATAGTTTCCTCATTTATACAATGAACATTTGGGTGCATATAACTAGTCTGTTACAGGGGCCAAGTCTTCATGAAATGTATATCTCCTAAGATTTAATAATACAGGAAGATATTATGATCTTGGGCTCCACATTTGTGTGTGACATGAGCTCCTGTGGCTAGAGACATTAAAGGACACCTGTCATCAGGTCTGTGTCACTTGTCCTGTCACCTCTACCTGTTGGAGCAGCTCACAAGGATCCCATCCCAGCCTTTATCTAGTTATTTCATACATTATTCATTGTAAAATCATCTATTCTTTATCATGTAAATGAGGCTGGTCACATGGCCAGAGGCAGTGATGTCACCCCGTTACCCATCCCCTCTCCTCCCCCTGTTCATGTCTGTGTGTAATGTATAGTAAAGCATGGCTGGTGTGTGTGCTGCATCTGCTGACATGATGCATCCTCCTAATATACAGGTGAGAGACACAGACATCAGCTACACATGAATCTGACATGTTCTGCTGTAACATGGCTGCAGCCTGGAGCTGCTGTATCTCTCCTATACACACACACATGCGCACACAGGCTGCAGGGGGCGTGGCCACCAGCACCAGGAAGCACATCATTATACAGCCTCACATCATTATACAGGCTGTCAGTCATGCACTGGGGGTGTGGCTGTGCCTCCCACTCATGAATAAGCTAGACAGCTTGAATATGCTAATGCTTCATTGGACATTTCACAGGTCATTTGCATACAGCTTTAGGACCTCATTGCTTAGGTTTACAGGCATGTAGAGGGACAATGAAGGGATAGAGGCAATGCTCTCTAATGGCAGTTTATGAAAATATATTTAGTTTAGGGGGGTTATTTTGCATGACGGGTTCTCTTTAAGGAGTGTTTTGGATGTAATGTAGCTAACATGAACCAACACTTCCAAGATACCAAAGGATTTGTTTTCTGGTTGGCATTTGAGCCTGTGGCTCCAATAACACATTGAATTCTTGGCAGAAGTGAATCTGAAGAATGCAGAGGTGTTTCTGTGCCCACAGTGTGTCTTTGTCTTATGCCTGTCTTCTGGTTTGTGCAGCAGGGTCAGGTTATGTAATGCTCCCGTACGCTTGAATGTCGGATAGGAGAGATCTTGTTCCTGGATGAATTGGTTACTATTGCGTTTGGCTGAATCTTTAAATGCTTGTTCCCAATGGACTCGTGCCCACATGCTCACCATAAATGAAGGCTGTATGGTTTGTCTGTGTATCCCTCAAGGAATATGGAATGACGTATGTGTTATTCATTGAGTCTCCATCTGTCAAGATCAAGCAGTAAAACGTCTCTTCAGAAATATTTTATTGGACCTTAATCTGGTGGCCGGACATTTGGTGGATTATGCTGCCAAACCCTCCCTCCCTCAGTCCTCCAACTGGGTTATAGCCTATTGGGCTGGATAATAAGGTGTATTGTCCACTTTTGTAGAGGGTAGAATGGGTTGACTATTTACACTCATAACTTGCTCTTGGTGGTGCTCAGACATTATCCAGGGCTGTATTTCTGACCAGACTTTCTTCTAAACTAACCTTATTCTCAGCGTGCAAAGCCCAAGTGACCCTCATGTCTCTTGTACCCACCAAAGATAAGTAGTCGGCAATGTGTTTATCAGATATTTCTCAGATGGAGCATGTTTAATTCTGTGCTCTGTGTGGAGTCCTTGCATCCAGATGCTGGGTTGTACGCTGTCATGAGAACATCATGGTGCATTGATAGGAAGTGACAGGCTGCCAAGTCATCTTACTGCAACCCTTGGAAATGGTATTGCTGTTACATAATGGGTCATTTTGGAAATGACAGGCTGGGTTGTCGAAGGTCTTGGAAGATCCTTCATAACATGGTTGACTGGTCTGTTTTTATTTTAGGTGAAGCTTTCGTCACCCTTTCCACAAATGACTCTTATGCAAAAGGAGCGCTGGTGCTGGGCTCATCTCTTCGGAAACATTCTTCAAAGAGGCTAGTTGTGCTCATAACTCCTCAGGTCTCGGACTCTATGAGGTAAGTAGTCCTTCTGGCCTCTCCATAGGATTTGGAGACTGACCATGTCACTTCTATTTTTATGGGTTTTCATTACAGAAAAGTACTAGACAAAGTCTACGATGATGTTCGAGTTGTGGATGTCTTGGACAGTGAGGATTCTGCTCATCTGGCTTTAATGGAAAGACCAGAGCTCGGGGTCACATTGACTAAACTTCACTGCTGGACCCTGATAGAATATACCAAATGTGTATTTATGGATGCAGATACAATGGTAAGACAAACTTCTTTCCTCCTATAATGAGCTGTGTAGATGCCCATTTTTATAGCTATTTCTTTTTGACAATTTCAGGTTTTACAAAATATTGATGACCTATTTGAGCGAGAAGAGCTGTCTGCTGCCCCTGACCCTGGCTGGCCTGACTGCTTCAACTCTGGAGTGTTTGTATTCCGGCCATCTATCGAAACATACAACCAGTTATTACAGTTGGCCACAGAAAAAGGCAGCTTTGATGGTAAGTATAACGGGCAATGGATGCTGGCCCACAGATGAGGTGCCCCTAGTACAAGGGATCGGCACCTGGAGTTAGAAAAGGAAATTAGAATTCCTCTATTCATCCTCCGGTCATATTCACATGCACAGGATATTCTGCCAGGATCTGTAGACATTCCACAGCAAAAGCTAGTAAATTTTATCTTTTTATTCATTGCATGTAAAGGAGATAAGACAAGTTCATTAATAGCGCTTCATGTGTTCACACAAGGAAATGCCAAACTATGAAACTACATTCCCTTAGAAGGTGCATCAAAGAAAAGCTGTACTCCCTGGAGATGTCGTCTGTGCCTCTTTGGTATACAGCTTTCAGACTAAGGCTGAATTCACGCTGCCATTCCTTCTCTATTGAAAGTCTCAGTTGGGTTCTCGATGAATGGAGCACAATCCTTGATATCCCCTGTCTCCTTTTGTATATTGGCCACTGAAGGCTAGAGTCGATGAGCAGTGCCGTCTGTTTCTCTCCTCTATAAACGCATTTAGCATTGTCAGATTCTATCTAGTGACATGAATGTGAACTGTGCAGAATGGGTGTTTCCTCTACAAATTATCTTGCCCCACTTGATGACAAAAGGTGATTAAAATTTGTTTTGACAGGAGACGCTGTACTAGCAAAAAATGGGCTAGACTTGTTAGATGGCTGGTAATGAGGGAAGTGTAAAATTGGGTAATGGCCAGTTTTTCTAAAAATTGGACCAGGGACTACTCTGCATTTTTGTTTATGAATGCTTGCAGATCAGAAAGCAAAGTGTAATTATACTCAGTACTTGGCCAGGTCTAGAAGACTCATTGCTCAGATTTCTCGGGACTTCCCTCCACCTTGTTCAGTGATCTAGTAGCCAGATCAAAATGCCACAGGGGACTCTGGCAGCTCTTCAGAAGTTCTGATGTGAGCAAAGTGAATGGTCCCCTTGCAATGCATATGTACCAGGTGGGCTCTGACACCAGTCCAGACATTAAGGTCACTAGCCATTTCTGGTTTGTGGTGTAACTTCTGCATTGTAGCACTCCAAGCATACATTATTTTATAACCAGGACTACCCAGTGTATGTAAATGTCTAAGACTTGGTGGATTACAATTTTTGTAGGTAATTGTGTAAACTTTTGTTTTTATGTAGGAGGTGACCAAGGTTTACTGAACACATTTTTTAACACCTGGGCAACCAAAGATATCCACAAGCATCTCCCCTTTATTTATAACTTGAGCAGCATCTCCATATATTCCTATCTCCCAGCATTTAAAGCGTAAGTATATGGTGGTGAGGGGGTGAAGATTTGGATACTGTTAATGACAAGACATCACATGAAAATTCCATCCCCCCCCCCCCACGCACTGGAACATCAAGTTACATGGACTCCTTGCTACTGATAACATAAGCAGGACTAAACTTGGCTTCTCATCATTGGTTTTTTTTACCCACCAAGATGACTGTTTTATTCTATTTTGCGATCTGCTTTATACATCGTATGGTTGTTTTTCTTAAAGGAAATCTACCACCAGGATGAAGGATTGTAACATACTGGTTTGTGCCCCCTCTGGCAGGATCTGCTTTTCTTTAATGGGAACCTACCACCACGAATCTACCTATAAAGGTAGATCGGGTGGTAGGTGGATGTAAGGGACGTGAGGAGAGCTTTTTAGAGCTAATCCTCGCGTCCCCGCTAACTTTCGGTACACTTTATTAACCTAATATGTAAATTTCGTTATGCGGCTACAGGGGCGTGGTAGCCGGCACGAGGCTACACAGCGCAGCTACTCCACGCCCCAGTAGCCACATTACTCCTCCTACCCTCCTGCGTGCGACGCGCAGCTCCTCCTACCCTCCTCCGCGCGCCCTCGTCCGACAAGCTGGCTACTGCGCTGCGCTGTGTAGCCTTGTGCTCAGCTACTCCACGCCCCTGTAGCCGCATAACGAAATTTACATATTAGGTTAATAAAGTGTACCAAAAGTTAGCGGGGACGTGAGGATTAGCTCTAAAAAGAGCTCTCCTCACGTCCCCTACATCCACCTACCACCCGATCTACCTTTATAGGTAGATTCGTGGTGGTAGGTTCTCTTTAAGCTTCCTATGACATAATTTTAAAAGCCCTTTTCTTAAACATGTAAAACACAATAGTTAATATACAGTTAAGCAGAGTACAAAATATCTGGGTAGGAGTAAGTTTCAGAACACAGTATGTACCTTGTGTGGGCCTAATGGAAACAGATCCTTTCCCTAGCCAAAGACACTAGGCCTCAGGGGTTCTCTGATTATATTGGGTGCAGACACTCCCCTGCACACCCATAGGAGGGCCTTGAGGACCTTTCTATCTGGTATCAAACCAGAATCTTGGAGAAGTTCTAGCTTCTCAATGGTAGGTCATGGCGTTGGGGTCCTGGTCTCATTGGATCTGGGTGAACAGATGCCAAACCTGACCCACTTGTGTTAGTTCCATTCAGAGATTTGTATCTGTGTCCAAGCATGCTAGAATCTAGTAAGTTGTAGCTGTACAATTCCCCTGGCGATACAGATGCCAAAAATGTATTTGCCCTTAGGCTAGGATGGACCATAACTAACAGGTTGGACTGGGGTTTTGATGATCCTTTGTTTCCAAACACAATGGAGGGTAGCTTCTGAAACAGTCAGTGCCAGGCTGGCTCAGACTCCTTTTGAGGCTAAACCTCCTGTGGGGTTTGACACTTCTAGCTTTAACTCAATTGGGCTATTTGGGATGAGGCTGGAGACGGTGAGGGGGATATAGATATAGATCTATCTATCGGAGGGAATGCTAAAGATGGCTTGCTACATAATTGCAGTATAGAAGACCTGTAAGGGTAGGAGTGCGGTTTTTGGGTGAAGACTGTCCTCAAAGAATTCATAACAAACTAATGTCCAGAGCATGGTATGGTCAATTGCACAACCCTGACCTCTAAGGTTTATACTTGTTCTAAATTAGACCTGGACACATTGAGGCCTCATTCACACACTGCATTTAAAACTCAATTCAAAGGCATCAGAGGTTTCTCCCAACTGTATACGCAATTGCCAAAAAAGCATTTAGGATTGAGAACCAGGTGTTTGCATGTTTTGAAGAGCTAACATGCAAGTCCTTTTGCCTGATCACTAACATGTCAGTGTTGGCTCATATACAGTCAGGAGAATCTTTGACCATGTTCAAACTATTGCATTTCAAAACATGGCAGAGCCCAGAATGAGCAGAAACTGACTATTGAAATCAGATATGTTGACAAAACGGGTCAGGTTGGTACTTGGACAAGCTGTGTCTGATATGATCTTACTATTTATTGTAAAGCATTTCTAGTGCTTGAACTGTAGATATTTCCAGAGTTTGACATATGTTATCTAATGCTGTGTGTCTCTATTGATCTCAAGTATCTGGTTTTCTAGGTTTGGTGCAAATGCAAAGGTGGTGCATTTCCTTGGTAAAGTGAAGCCGTGGAACTATACCTATGACAGTACAACAAAGACTGTGAAAGGAGATGCACATGACCAAACTCTCATTCATCCCGAGTTCCTCAACCTCTGGTGGGAAATCTACACATCTAGAATCCTTACACTGTTAACAGAACATGGAGTAGTGAAGGACACCTCAACTGGCTTGAAAGCGGTATGTCTGCCCATAACTGCATTTTGGCTTGCTTTCTACAAAGGTGCACATTAAGGATTAACCTTCCAAAACTTGGGGTTTGGGTTGGCCTATACATTAAACCTGGGCACAGCTGAATCCTTCAAGATCAGTTAAATATAGGTCCATGGAGTTTGGCTGGAATTGAAGATACAATGCATATGAAATCTATATTGGAAAAAATACACGTCACTGTTTTGGAGTATATAGATCTTGGCACTCCTTATAGGTCAAAAATTGAGACTTTATTTAATCCAGAATAAACAGTATAGCAATCCAACATAAATTAACATTTCAGTCTTAAAAATTCAGACCTTTATTAGGCACAGATTGCAAGGTAATAGCACCACATCTCTTCTCCATTTCTAATTATACCTTGCAATCCGTGCCTGGTGAAAGTCTGAATTTATAACGTATGGAATCTAGGCTTCAGCTAGTATCTGGCCAGATGTGTAGGGATGGGGGATCTACATTGCTAATGGGCACCCCTATAATATCTTTAGAGAATAAATCTTGAACCATTTTATTCAAAAGCTGAACAATAGAACTTTGATTTTTGGCAAGAATGGGTAAATGGCCCTGGTCTTGATGGGATGCCTGGACAGCCTTAAAGGGTATTTCTGATATGAAGTCCTGGAAACATGAAAAGTAAAACATTCTGCCCCTTGATGGGTTTTCAAACCTTGGGAGAACCTCTTAAAAGTTAATGAGCCTGCAAAGGAATGGAACTCATTTTGGATACTGCACAAGCACTTACCTACTCAAAACACTTTCCTTCTGTTGCATCTTTAGTGCATTTTTTGCAAGTTAAAGGATTATTTTTGGATACTACAAGGGTTTTTTGATCCATGGCTGCAATCAAAAACCTACCATTTTAGGCTGTCTGCTCATGTCAAGCCATAGTGTCCTTCACCAGCCTTCCATGGCTCCACTGGTGTGCTGGGACACGAGTGAGATGGCCTGGTGGTTTGTGTCCCAAACTGTCCTGTAGGGATCTGTGGGTGATCCTTGCAAGTTCCCTTATAATCTAAAGTCTACAGAACTTTGAAGGGGTTGGCTCTTATGTTTTTAATGTGTGGGGCGGTATTGGGTTTAGAATTTACATGGCAAGAAAGTTGTGCAGATCTGTTAATAGATGTGTAATTGAACTCTCCAGTCTCGCCTCATTATCAGATTCTTGATCAGATGACCCTTCATCTGTGGCCATGTTATGATCTCTAACTGTCTGAGCAATCTCCCTGCCAGGACCTTGGCTTCATGAATGCTAGAAGGTCATGGCAAGACGATTGCCCTGAAGTTACAGGTCACATGACCCATTATCAGTGGCCACTTTATGGACTGCAATCTCTGGCTGAGGTGAGGCAGGAGGCTTCACTTCTCTGCACTTCTTTCCAGATATGTACTTTAATAGATGTGTATTGGTAAAGTGCCTAATCTAGGTATGTGGCAAACACTTAGTCCCTTAGGCTAATGGGGAATCTTGGTCCTTATTGACATTTATTCTCCCCTTCTTGCTATGACCCTTTCCACCAAACATCTGGGCCAGTTACAAAAACCAACTATGTTGGGAAATGGATTTGTATTGGCTTCACAATGGGTCTTGTAGACTTATCTTAAAATCCTCACTGGAGTATATAGGAAGGGTATGGTGTAAAATAACCTATATTTGCTTGGTTTCATTGAAGCTGTAGCTTGAACATGGCTTGATCACTGCAGGATCAGATGTGTAATTTATGACAAATGGGCTTGTACCCACTTAACAAGGTCAACAGATTGAGGAAATTCTTAAACCGTGAAGCCCAGAGTCTAAGTCATAGCTGTCAATTATACATCCTAGTGCACAATTAATACAGGTTTACTATATGGTGAACTGCCTATATGTGCATGGGCCTTGGCACAGAGGGTTTCTTTCTAATGGGGGGGAATGGTAATTCTTCAACCTTTCCACTTTTCTATAACTGTTCACAGCTGTCGGGCTTGGTCTGCTCACTGGCTTTCTCTTGTCGCTTCTGTAGAGAGGTATGAACTTCTAATGTTGCGCTGCTATATACAATCGCAGACCTCATGCATTTTTCTTTTTGTATAAATGTAAATATTTTTTCACTTGGGTTTCTATGATTTTCCAGCTCTTGTCGGCTGTCTTTTTAGTTCTGCTTTGCCTGCCTCTTTGCATGGAAGCTATCATTGGTTCTGTCTTATCAGTTTACATTAGATTTTTACTGGTAGTAAATGGTATGTTCTCTCCTCAGGAGGAGGTGACAGAAGCGGTGTCACACATGTGCATAGCAGCAGCGGCACCACCACCATCCCCGCCAGCCATATCTTCAGAAGAACGCAGGGAAAGGTGGGAACAAGGCCAGGTCGACTACATGGGGGCAGATTCATACGACAACATCAAGAAGAAGCTGGATGCTTATCTCCAATAGGATTGGAAAATCCTTTCACAACCCTAAATGGACTCCACTGTCTGGTGTCTAGGACTATGTCCTACCACAATGTTTACTACTAAACTGCTAGGAGCTTTACTAAACCTCAGTTGGTGGGTTCTTCCACTCTTGTAAGTGGGATATGTAAATTAAGCATCCCTTTGTTACATGCCCAGTCATGTGCCATTATGGCTTTACTGGTTTTAGGGGAATCTGGTTACCAGTCTGCTCAGACCAAACATGTAAGTAGCACTTAACTGTTTACCTTCCCATAAAGAACCGTTCACACTGTTAGAAGGATCGATGCTTGTTCCCACTGCTACTTTGTCTGGGGTGGTTAATGAGGTGCAAGTCTTGTCTTTGCCTTTCAATAGATCAATACTGTTCAGATTCCCTCTACATACAGAATCGTGAATGGCTGAGCCACTTCCGATCACTCGGCACAAGCTAAGAGCACACTGTCATCCCCTTGGATTGCTTCCCTTCCCGTTCTGTACCTCAGAGGGCTATTGTAATGCTTCTTCCAAACCGACTGTAATACGGCACTTCAGAGAAATAAACTGGTTTTGGTCAGTAGCTTGTTTTCAGTATCCTCTTTGCATCTCAAAATATCAGGTTTTCTACCTTTTTGGAAGGGTTTCTTATCCAGTACTTACTATGTGTATTACAGGGAGTGTTTTACCATGGTGACAGTCCTGCAGGTGTCAGACAGCAGGCTGGATGTTGTCCACAGGCTGAAAATGCCAAGGTCTGATCTAGGTGCTGCTCAAACTGCTACCTAAGACACTTGTAGATTGCCAATACAGAAACTTGTTGCTTTCTGCTTTGCTACGGCTTTAAACTGTAGGAGTTTACAAAAGACCATACCACTTCAATTATAATCCAAAATTTTTGCTGAAGCTTACATTCAGGGTCCCCCAATGGGAAGGATCATGATGAGCAGGGGATCAATGTTCCAAGCCAGCGGTCCCAGGATAGTGCTTTCAGGCAGAGCTGCTTTGCATTGCAGGGGGAGGCCTTAAGGGGGTGTTCCAGGAATATGAACATCTAATTAATAGAATACTACAATAGTTTCATTCATCACAGATGGGAGCTTAAATAGTTTTGATTTTACAGGCTTTCTAAAGTAAGCGGTTACCATATATTCAAGATGGCAACCACAGGATACTACAACTCCCATGAGCTTCAGTAACAGCTCCTTCCTCTTATGCGCTACTTCCAATGATGATGTAACAGACAAACATTATTACTATGGTAATGGAGCAGAACAGTAACTGCCATAACTACATTGCCTCAGATGACCTCTCACCACAACACAAGTGGTACTGGATGCACTGCAACCAACTGCATCCAAACATGGTGGTGATCCCATGACCTGCCCGTGCAGGACCTATGACCGCCACCTGTGCTCCAGAGGAACAAAATCAATGGGCTGATTAAAGGTCAGAATTTTAATTGTGTACATGTATGACCGCAGCATTTTTCAGCTTAAATTATAGGAATAAGCAAACCTTAATTTATATTTAAACATGCAATTATTTTAAACTTCTCTCTCAATCTCTGTGCTGGGGCAACAGCCAGGCTGACCAGAGGGCTCAGGGCCACATCTGGCACTTGTACCATAGGCTTCCCACCACTATGTACACTGAAAAAGAACTAAAGGATCATGGGACTTGTTTCCAGTGGTGGACATCTTGGTGATAACTCTGCATACTTTAGAGAGGCCATAATATTTGTGAATCATAAAATCAAACTATGTAAGCTCCGTTCTGTGACTAATGACACTGAGTTTTGTTATATTTATAGCATCATGGGTTTTTGTATCAGATGTTCATATTCCCGGAATACCCCTTTAAAACAATCTAAGAACAGGCCTAGACAGAAATAAAGGTAGCACCGAAAAATCTGCATAAGAAACCCCCTCTGTGCCCCAGAATATCAAAAATTACATTGTTACCCCCAAATATTACTATACTACAGTCTGTGAATAAATACACTTCACCTACTAAAAAAACTACATTGCCCCTATGAAAAATTTGTTATATAACAATCTTGTACTTATTATACAAAATGTCCAATACGGCCGCTCATCTCGGTGACGTGCGTCGGAAAGCGCCCAGCCGCGTTGCACTCGCATCTTTGGCTGCAGCGACAGTACTCAAGCGGCCGTTCCGGCTGCATTGAGTACTATTGCAGCCACTGGCAGGATCTGAACGGAGGCCCCTGCCATAGTACCAGGTGTCGGTGCCCACAGGGGGATTCACAACTTGCCCCCCCCCCCCCCGGCGGGCCACATCAACACTGCATCAGCGTCATCAACATCAGCTGGCACAGGGTTTCTTGAATCCGTGCAGGGTACTTCATTGTACCTCACTATTTCAAGACTATTAATGAATTCTAGAGCAAAGCTTGATCTGTCATGGATAATGACCCAAAACTCACAGCTAAAAGCACCCAAGAATGGCCAAGAGGGAAACATTGGATTATTCTGAAGTGGCCTTCTTTGAGCACTGACCTAAATCCTATTGAGCATCTTTGAAAGGAGCTTAAACATAACATCTGAAAAAGGCCCCTTCACACCCCAGACAACTGGAGCAGTTTGCTCATGAGTGGCCAAAATACCTGCTGAGAGGTGCAGAAGTCACGATGACAGATGTCATTTGTCTCAAAGGCTTGTGCAAGAATATGGTAAGTTTAAGGAACCCTCATTCTGTCGGCCTGTTTTGAGTTTCGTTTTTAAAAATTTTGCAACATGGTTGAAAATTGTCTGCCTTTTATTTTGTTTTCAAAATCCTATTTCAAATATTCCAACTTAAGTCTAAAGTATAAACTTGCTAAAAAAAATGCTAATTAGATGCAAAGGACTAAGTGCTCTTTCACATTTCCATTGATGTTCAGCTGCAATAGCGCACCCATTCCATTTGGTCTGTCCAAAAAAAACAATGCTATCGTTGGCCATAGCTGATGTCACAACCAGGAAGTCCCACCCACTTCAGGAAAAGCTGAGAGGGTTTTACAGATATCCTCATATCTATCAGTCCTATGTCTTAAGATAACAATCCAGAAGCATCAGAAGCTTTTTTTTTTTTTTTTTGGCAACTATTCCCTCCCAACCCTTCTATCCTCATAACCTGCAACTCAAATCTGCCTTTGGATGTGCAAACATTCCAAGAAACTAATCTGGTCTCCTCCGGTTGTAGAAAATGGGTTAATTTAACTTCATTGTGAGTTCTCCAAGAAAAAGGTGTAAAAATACCTTCACATGCTAATCAGATACTTGTATGCCAAATCTTGGAATAGTTTATGGCAAAACTTTAACTTTTTGGATTGTCACACATTGCTTTTTTTGGCAAAGTGTGTATGGGGGACAGAATATTAAGAAATTTACAAATATACACCTATAAATAGTTCTGCTCCACTTTCTTAATATGTAAAGTGAACCTGGCAAGGTAAAACCTCTGCCAGCAGTTAGGCACTCAGGGGGGGGAGGAGTTAGGTCCCACTTGATTCTGTAGGGGTTGATAGTTTCACTGATAAGACCCTCCTCAGCATCTAAGAAATAACAAGGGTATGTAGTTGAGTCTTATAAAGCATATGCTACAAGTATGGCACATGAGGTGTTAATGGATATTGGATATAAAACTAATTGGTTCAGCTCAACTTGCAACTTTCATTTTTTTAACTTCTCTGCTGTGGGAGTGGATTTGTAACTAAATTGTCAGAAGAGACTATTAAAGACTTACATTACTGCTGTGATACAACCCCAACCCTATTGCATTTACATAGGTTGACCAGGTGCTCTTACTGCCTTAAAGGGGTATTCCTCCCACAAAGACAAGTTTCTTAAATGTACTCAGCACATCAAAATAACACATTCTCTAAATCACTGATATTAACATAAATGCAGCATTTCACAGATGCACAACCTGTCTATCAGTCCTTCTGTACACAATTTCTGTTGCCCCTAGACACGACCCTGTAACTTCTGACGGGGTCAGGCACCGTCTTGGATTTTTGTGCGAGACTGTCCAGATGAGATTTGTGTCTTGAGCCTGTAGCCACCCCCTGAGCTTGGACCTCAGACACAGATTCACTTTCTGGCAGGAGATTGTGAGGAGAGACAAGCTATAAGCAGATAAGTGATCTGGGGGAAGGGAAATGCAGGCACATAGCTGTGAGACATAGCAGAGTCCACAGTGTAAAAAGTCTGTCAGCCTCTGTGTAATGTCATGCATCTCTGATATGTCTAATCTCTGCGTCAGTACAATGTCAGAAGCCAGATAAGTGTGTATATACACCTTGTACCCCGATAATGTAACCACATTGTCACTGCACAGAACTAGATGGATAATACAGTAATGTGTCTGCTTAGAGAGGCCCTGTCCACACCCTGAGCAGCATAGAGTGATACTTTACAATTTAATTTAGGGTTAAAATGATCTGTGTTATCACTAGGGGATTGAAATGTGAGAATTTTCTTTTGCGGGGAAAACCCCTTTAATCCCTTAATGTTAAAGGAAACCTACCATTTAGAATGGCAGGGGTAAGCTGTAAGTACTTACTTTCGTTATAACCGCGGTATTGCGGTTTTAACACTTTTTAAACTTTAGAGCAGGAGAGGCACCAGCTCACCCTGAGCTGGTGCTTGGTACTTACAGCCTACCCCTACCATTCTAAACGGTAGGTTTCCTTTAAAGTAATTGAGCAGTCCTTCATTTGGATTCTCCTTACTTTAGTGCTGTCTTCAAACTCTTCATGGATCTTTGTTTAATGTCTGCGCTCTGATGAATAGGAGGGGCTGAAGCAGGAGAGTTGACTGAGACAGAGGGTGACACCATTTAGACTGAGTAAGAAATAGGAAGTTGCATGTACATGACAAGAAAACAGGTCTGTCAGCTCACCTGGGACGCAGTGGATTGATAGGGGAGTATACTCAAGCTTGGATATTGCCCGCTTCGCAGGAGGCACTTCAAGGAACAAAGGAAATCCGGCTCAAAAGTGAACTCCAATCCATTTAAATAAAATCGAAGAGCTTTATTGAAGATACGTGCATAACATCATAATAGGATTGGCATGGATAGCGAGGAAAATCTCTTGGCGCCTACGCGTTTCAAATAAACACTATATCCTTATTCATGGCTGACTAAAGTTATAATGGCTAACTATATATACTGACATCACATACGGTCACACCCTCGTTATGGGCCAATCAGCTCCAAGACGAGGGAGTGATCCGAAAACATTAAAACGTGCATTGCTTGCATGACAAGCTATCTACTGGTTATTAAAAATAACAAACATGCATATAATACAGAAAAAAGTACATATTAGAGACATAATGTCCTAAGTGGATTGGCGTTCACTTTTGAGCCGGATTTACTTTGTTCCTTGCATGTATATGTCCCTCTAGCTTTGCCTTCTTAGACAGCTTCAGCCTTTCCCTGTTCTCACCATGCTGCCCTCTGCTTATTTACGCACATCTAATGGAAGAGATGTAGTGGACCCCTTTAAACATGGAGGCTAAGGTACAATCCTGGGACATAAGCTAGACACTCTGAACATACAAGAAAACCCTTCTCTTCCTAGGTTTGGCAGTCCATGATCCCTTCTGTAATTAACAGACTTGTTGCCATCTAAAATGGCAAAAAAAAATTTTTTTTTTTAACAATTCCTTTATTTATATAGCGCACAGATTACACAGTGCTGCACAAGGCTTGCCAAATTTGGTCCCTGTCCCCATGGGGCTCACAATCTAAACAACCTACCAGTATGTTTATGAAGTGTGGTAGGAAACCTTTTTTTAAACTTAGAACATATTCCAAGTCCATAGTTAATTCTTTATATCATCAAACCCAATAACCTCAGTGTAAACACCATTGCAAAAAATTAGGATGTCCTGTGTGTGAGGGGACTGTCTGCAGGTGGGGGCAGCCTTGATAGTGGTCACTGGTGTTTTAGACTTCACACAGTTCTGTTTCTGGCCTATGCTAAGTACATGTTAATGCTTCATTGACATGATTGAGTAATGATGTTCATGGATCTGTGAGCTCTGAGTTCCCCCTTAGGGTGAAGACACACGGTGTTTTTAGGCCGTTTTTAGTGAGTTTTCAGATTGTTAAATATGCATCTGTTTTTCCGAATTTGCGCAATTAAAAACGGACAAAAAAAGTTTAACGCATGCATTTTTAACGATCTGAAAACGCACCAACACCACGTGTGTGTCTTCACCCTTAGGATTTTTGCTCACATCCAAGTCTAAGATCACAGATTATGTCCCACTATTACAACAAGGCCACAAATTACCACAATGATGTGAAAGAAAAAGTATGCTTTATTGCATAACATCTGATCAGACAGGAAGACATTCTGCATATCGGAACATAAATCAGTTGTGTAGAGATGCACGAGGGTCACAGCTCAGAGACCCTGAGCAAGACTCCTGCCTCCATATAAGAGTTTGCCAATAAACTCCCATTGATTTCAATGAGAAATCAAAGTTTAATTTTTGTTTTCCTGTCACAAGCCAAAAAAAAGAAAGAAGAGGCCCCATTTTTTTTTTTTTTTTCCCAGTTCCAAATTCCTCTCCATGAATTAATCCTTAGCAGGGTTTTATCGACTATATAAGTTATTCACAGGATAGGGGATAATAAACTGATCAGGTCTGACCCTGGGACCCCACACACGTCCTAAGAACAGGAACGCAGCATCTGGAGAACTGTTCTCACTAATGGGTGGTGTGGCAGGACAAGCATGCACCCTGCAGAGAATGGGAGTGTCTGAGATAGACAAGGTAGGTGTTCTGTAATTTCCAATACTACTGAATGGAGTGACAGGATACATGCTTGTCCTGCTGCTCCACTCACTAGTGAAAACAGGATGCCCATTCTTGTGAAAAGTAGGGATTGCAGCAGTCAGATCTATAGGATGCTGTCACACAATAGCGTTTTGAAACTGAATCAAAACGAATTGACACGTGCCGTGGCTGATCGCGCATGCGATCGACAATGAACACCTGGTGTCTTGCATTTAGAAAGTACAAGACACCCAATGCATACAATGGCGTATGCAATAGGCCATGGCCCACCCCCCGCGTGTTTTGATTCAGTTTCTGACAGCAGCCATACCGGTCATCTTGTTATCACCTATGCTGTGCAAACTTGGTACAAACACTCAACTTCCAAAAAATAGAAACAAACAAAACCAAAAATAACCAGTGGGGACATTCAGAGCCCCTCCACCATACAAACTTGGTTTGAAGTGCAAATCACTCCAGTGCACTTTACACGTCTCATGTATTCAGCACCAGTCATACAAAACTCTGCTTAGATATTTGACAAGGAGGCAGGATATATTGTATAGGTGCAGGTGCTAGAGCTGGGCTTATAGATGGCAGTCTTGCTTTGCACAAAGAGTAGTGGCTCAGAGGTGGGACACACAATCTATAACATCCGTAAACTTTCTCCCACAGCTACCTCAGACTCTGTTGTATCTGATGGATCTGCTTTGAAGGAAAAAAAAAATAGGCTCAAAAAATAAAAACCTGAATGTTACATTTTGATGTTATCTCCAAATTAAAAGAGTAAAATTGAAATGACGACCACATTACAAGGTGAGGCTCATACTTCACCCTTAAGCTTTCTCCACTGCGCTTCTACAGACTGCAGAGCCCTGGAGGAGGAGGCTGCAGGTTGTGTATCCACGTTTAGGTGGAAGCAATTTACAGTAAAGTATAATCATCACTTTCGCTCTACAAATCCACAAGTGTCCTTATCTCATTGATCCGGGCTTCTTTCATTGCACTTGCACTTGGGATTTTCGTTCCAAAGGCTCCTGCAGCAAGTTCTCGCTTTTTGCTCTGGATTTTCAGCATGTTTTCCTCAACAGAATTCTTCACAACAAACTAGATGAGTAAATGAGCAGATGTGTCATATAGAGGTCAGTAACAAAATTACATGCAAGCCTCCTGCGGCCCACCGTAGAACTAGGAGAGCGCACACACCCTGGCCCTGACATCACAGCCGGATCCTATTTGCCCGGGCAGCGGCAAGAGGGTGCAGCATAAATTAAAGTCCATGGAAGCCAAGAGGAGCTTGGATGATGTCAGCCTGGGACCTCCGACACTTCTACAAAGTTATTATTTCGGCAATAAAGAAGCCAAAATACAAATAGAACCTAGTCCCCCTCCATCCCCTAGACCTAACGAGCAGCCTATTTAGGACACTCTACCACCTGTAATAAGGTGGTAAATGTCCTTTAAATGCGAGTCTACCACAACACTTCAGATGTCTGTGGTCAGTCTGTGAATCACAGCCCTGCAGTGGCCAGATTTCACAGGCCAATCACTGTGCAGGAGATCAGACTCTGAGCATCATACTGATATATGATACAAGGAGTCCCCTGCTTGCCCATGGCTAGCTACACCAGCACAGAGAATGATGCATGCTATCAAATATTCATAACTGTAACATATTGTTGCCTATTGTTTCCACTATAATCTGCGGTAAAATTCTAGTAGACTCGCAGTGGAAGCATCAACAGTTTGCATTTATGCAGCACCAAAAGCAAAAAATAACAAAAAAAATAATGGAAGTTACATAACCTCAGCGGTATCATCATTGGCTTTATGACCAGTCTGAAAAGTAGAAGGATAGCGTATATGAAGCCTATGATCAGTGTTTATGGAGACCTCATACGACCATGTGATATTCAATTAAAACTTGGCAACCAAGTTTTATGGCAATTGTGGCCTATATTTATAGGTCTATAGTTTTACTGTATTGGTGAAGCTTACAGAGGTGCAGAATGCCTTCATTGGTTCAAACACTCATTTCTATGACAAAATAAAATCCCCAAATATTCCACGTGTGTGATCAGCCAGTAAGATGCTGTATTAACACTGTGCATCAGATACATGAAGAGCTGTTCCTTCACAGAAACTTTAACCATATTTACCTTAGTGACAATCACTTCCTTAGTCTGTCCAAGCCGGTGACAACGATCAAAGCATTGCTCTTCAGCGGCTGGATTCCAGGCCTATGGAATATAATAATCGTAATAAAATAATACCTATTATTATACAGGAAATGCAATAAAAAAAAATTGCATTCAGAAGTCCAATCGGCAGAGAAAATTAGACAGTGATATTTTATAGGTGCAGTAAGCCAAAATGTGCTTGGGTTATCTACAACCAGCCCACAAAAAAAAAACGTTAATAAAAAAGTTGTTAGCCATCCATACGTGATAAATATATGACTGCCAGGGGCGCCATCACTGGAACAAGTATATGGATTGGTATTGTATAACAGTATGTATAGACTTCTTTACTGTAGATCTAAAGCCAGTGATTTCTATGTGAACATCACAGGAGATGGACATATGTGGGTCCCGTGAGCCACAATGTAAGACACCTTTCTCACACAAGTATGCCCGCCCGGCTGTAGCCCTGGTGAGCATACAGCAGTGCACTGGAGAGGAGGAGGGGTGACCACAATAAATTTAGTGTGGTTGGGAATTCTGACTTCACTGTCCAACAGCCTTCAATAATGGGCGCCGCACTCTCAGCAGTGAAGTTGTCCCTCCATCGGACACACACTGGGGCCGATTTACTTACCTGGTCCATTCGCGATCCAGCGGCGCGTTCTCTGCGGTGAATTCGGGTCCGGCTGGGATTCAAGGCAGTTCCTCCGACTTCCACCAGGTGTCGTTGCTGCGCTGAAGAGCATCGGAACGCACTGGAGTTTACCGAGCCATCGTGGGTGAAGGTAAGCGCGTGTCGAGCGACACTTTTTTTTTTTTAAATGCAGCGTTTTTTCCGAATCAGTCGGGTTTTTTCACGGCCACGCCCCCGATTTCCGTCACGTGCATGCCGACGCAGATGCGCTACAATCCGATCGCGTGCGCTGAAATCCCGGGGAAATACAGGGAAAATCGGCGCAAAACGGAAAAATTCGGTTAACCCGTCACAAAAACACAAATCGGGCCCTTAGTAAATGACCCCCACTGTCTCCTTGCTCTGGCTTCATTACCTGTGTCAGTATCTGGAGGCCCTGCGGGAGAGTTGCTGCACCACCAGATGCTGATAGCTTGCTGTGTGTCGGCAAAAACTTCTTGGTGCTTCACCTGACACTTGTGCTATAGCTGAGCCATCACTGCATTAGGAAGAGATGCTGACACTATAACTGCTGGTCCCTCACTACATTATGGGGCATCAAGATGGATGCTGCTCTTTCACAGCCTTTATATACATAAGATAGGAGAGGCCATTCCCACGTTTGTTCAGTTGCAGAACATTTACGGTCACTAAAGTTCCTGTTTGAATAATGAAAATGTATATATTTTCCCTTATTTTCTTTCTGTATCAGTTCCTCCCAGTGTTGTAGATCTCTGCTTGCCGTCATCTAGTAGACACCTTTACTCCCAGGGTAGAAAACCAGATGATGGCCATGTGGTTAATTACAGCATCAATCACATGACATTGCCAGATTTTTAACCATCAGCAAGCAGAGGTCTAGGGAAAAAGAAGGGAATTGCATCCAGCTTTTTTTTTTAGTTTTTTTCCCTTCTCCCCTTAGAAGATCCTTTCACTGTGAATTCTACTTACAGGATCCATTAAAAACAGGCGTGAAGCTGCGGTCAGGTTCAGCCCCACTCCTCCGGCTTTTAGAGACAGTAACATAATGGTTGGAGAGTCCACACTGGAGCTCTGGAAAGACTGGATCGCTTCTGTTCGCTTTTTCTGTGTCATGGAGCCGTCCAAGCGTGTAAACATGAAGCCAGACTCTCTGCACAAAAAAATGAGGACAGTGTATAGTTCCTATGACAACAGACGTTACATAGATGGAAAAATCTGTCTTGGCGTGAAGCCCGTGTTGTTATGCAAAAAATAAAAAAACAAGGTTACATAACAGAGAAGGGGATAAACCGGAGGGCAAAAGGCTAAATACACGGCTGGATATAGTGAACCTCAGAAGACCCCAGATCGGCTGCTCAGCTGTATTGTGTCATCTATTCTTCATGTATAACATTATAGCGTCCTGTACATGAATGTAGTCATACACCAACCAACAAAAGCAACGTGGTCAACATGGAAGTTTAATCTGGTCACAACTGGTATGTATGTATGCATGTATGTATGTATGTATCTGTATGCGCTACAAGGATAAGCAGAGGTACCTACTGCATGTTACATAGTTTATGCGGCTGAAAAAACATCCATCAAGTTCAACCAAGGAATGGAAGGGATTGAAGGGAAACAATTCTATATAACATAACCATGTATGTGTTATTGACTCTTTAATATATATATTTTTTTCCACAGAAGCTATTTGGACTTATGGGCACATACAGACTGGGTTTCTCTTCTTGGATGCAGCAATTTTTCCCTGATGCCTTCCTGAACCATTTCCAATGTGTTTTTTCACACTGATCCAAATGTTGAACATGAAAGAGAAGGGTTCTGAACTTTATTTCTACTGATAACTGTTAACAGTAGATAAATGGAAAAATTGAAACATTAAAAAGAGCAATAAAAAAATGGTTCAGTAAGGCAACGGCGACAAATTACTGAAGCAAAGATGAGAAACCTATTCCATGTGTGTCTATTGGCCAAAATAGCATCTGTGAAAAAAAAAAAAAAAGTTACATGAGGAGCATAGTTCTCCCTTTTTCTGTTCACTGCGATCTGTAAATTTTTTTTTTTTTTTTTCACAGATGCTATTTTGGCCAATAGACACACATGGAATAGGTTTCTCATCTTTGCTTCAGTAATTTGTCGCCGTTGCCTTACTGAACCATTTTTTTATTGCTCTTTTTAATGTTTCAATTTATCCATTTATCTACTGTTAACAGTTATCAGTAGAAATAAAGTTCAGAACCCTTCTCTTTCATGTTCAACATTTGGATCCACTCACATGAGGAGCATAGTTCTCCCTTTTTCTGTTCACTGCGATCTGTGAGTGGAGTGCTGGTGCTCATTTCTTGTCTATTGGACTCTGCGAGATCAACATCTAGCAACCTCATAGAAGGGAACGTAGCACCAGGTGTGAAGATGTAGTTGCAATCCATTAGCCCCTGTGGATAGGCCGATGGTTGCTAAATTTAAGGAGCTCTCCTAAAGTAAAGAAATATACTGTAGTCTTACCTAAGAGCCGTTTCTATCAGAGATAGAAATGAAGTAAACTGTGACACGACAATACTCTTCACTCGTGGATCTTTATTCCTCTGTTCCATTAAGGCAGACATAAGAGCATCTACCTGAAGCATAAAGAAGAAGGAGTAAAATGCCTTGAAGGATGGGAAAACACTAGTGTAATTGTTCTAGTGCTTTACATAAAAAAATAACGCTATTTTATCAATTATGTTGTGCTTCTAATACTAATGAGGTAGTCTCCTGTGTAACCATGAGAATATGTTACGTTTACCATCAGCATTACATCCAGCTGTTCTCCACAGAAGAACAACTTGAACATATGATACAGCCATGAAACCAAGCTATAGTATTTAAAAATGTATCCCAACTTAATAGTAGAATGGAATCAGACCAAAATAAACTGATAAAATATAGTATGATGCCTTTCAAAACACTTGAGGTAGTGCTACCATATCCAAAATGAAGACAATAATATGTCAATGTAATTTATTATGTCTCTTACTTTTGAACTTGACACCCACTTCTGATCTTTTCTTGCGCTTGGATCCATTTCTTCCTCTGGACACTCCAATAAGTGTTCCAGACGTATCTCACTTCTACACAGAGGGCATTTCGCGTTTGGCTGGTTTAAAGGAGGAGAGACAATTATACTTCTCTTAAATCATAAAATGATATTCTTTAATAGAAATACAAACATTTGCGCACCAGCCCTGGAGAGCTGGTAAATTATACATTAGATATAGTATGAGTTTATAATTCAAGAGTGCAGCAAGCATCTCCACAACCCTTCCTTCTGCTCTGAGTGACAGCTGTAGCAGGCTCCTGGTTGGATACTACAGTAGCCCTCAATCAGGTGGGAGGAGCAGAAGGAGTCGAAAAGAGAAGATGGCTCTTCAGCATGAAGTATCTCTCCAAGTAGCACTTGTGGAGCTACAACCCTGGATTACCACATTCCTGCCGCTGCTATGGTAACTAAATACCTAAAAGGTGGAAGAGTTGGACAAAATAACTAGAAAATTCATATTTTTAACCCCTTAATGACCGCCCTATCGGGATTCTACGTCCGTCATTAAGGGTACTTCTTCTGACGCACCGCGTCAGAAGAAGATTTCGGGACATCGGGTCAGTATAGTGCCGGTGTCGGGCTGTGATATCACAGCCCAGACCCGGCATTTACACCCGGGATCGGAAAAACTCCGATCCCGGGTGTTTAACCCCTTACACGCCGCGGTCAAGCATGACCGTGGCGTGCAAGTGTGTCCCCCGTGGATTGGACCCCACCGGTGTGCTTACCGGGGGATCCGATCCCTCCTGCCGCTGCCCCGGCAGGACCCGGCTGTAAGTAACTGAGCATGCGCGGCATGCTCAGTTACTTACACTTTACACTGCAATACAAGTGTATTGCAGTGTAGAGGCTTGAATAAGCGATCGGATATGGAAAATGTGGAAAATATGTGAAAGTAAAAAAAAAGATTAAATCATTTTATAATAATAATTAAATAAATAAAATAAAGTCCCATAATCTCCCCAGTTAAACCTATAATGCAAATACAGTATATAAAACACACGAAAAATGTACATATTTGGTATCACCGCGTGCGTATTAATCTGTACAATAAATCTAAATCAATATTGAACCCGCTCGGTGAACGATGAAAAAAAAAACTACGAAAAACTTCCCGTAATATACAATTTTTCATCAAACACCATCACAAAAAATGTTCTAAAAAGTGATCAAAAAAAAGCTACATTCCCTAATATGATACGACTGAAAAGAACAACTGTTTTCGCCAAAAATAAGCCTTCAACCAGGTCTGACAACATAAAAATACAGAAGTTATGGCAATAAAAAGTTGTCAATAGTAAAAACAATGCGATATTCTCCAATATTGGTTTTGCTCAGGAAAATTGAGCAAAGGTAAGAAAAAATATATAAATGAGGTATCACCGCAATCGTAGTGAACCAGAGAATAAAGATAAAATATTATTTTTACATTACGGTGAGCGTGGGAAAAAAAATGCTAACAATCCAAAATAAAAATTGATGATTTTATTTGTGTCCCCCTTGAAATAGTTAATAAAATCTCATGAATAAGCTATAGACCCCCAAAATGAATTATCTATACATTGTATCTCATTCCGTAAAAAATAAGCCCTCATATGTTTGCATTACCAAAAAAAATAAAAATGTATAGGTAGTACAATGTGACAATACAAATCTGCAGTGAATGGCGCCTCCATTCATTCGTGCGCCTGTACAGAAATTTACCACCACATATGTGGTATCAGTACACTCGGGAGGAATTGGGCATCAAGCGTTGCAGTGCGTTTCATCATTTAATTTATTCTGAAACTGTCAGTTTGGCCTAAATGAATGTATTTACAAAAAAAATTCCATAGTTTCTAAATCGCAAGTCCATATTGTTTTAACCCATGTGAAACACTTAAAGGGTTAATGGACTTAATAGAAGTTGTTTTACATACGTTGAGGGGTGAAGTTTCTATAGTGGGGTCATTTATGGGGTTTTACTATTATTTAGGCCTTTCAAAGTCACTTGGAAGCTGAGTTGTCCCTCAAAATGTGAGTTTTGGGGATTTTCATGAAAATGAGAAAAATGGCACCTAAAGTTCTGCACCTCATAACATCCTAGAAAAGTGAGAGGAAGCATAAAATATCATCTCAGCATAAAGCAGACATTCCATAAATGTTAATTATCAAGCTTTTTGGGTAGTTTTACTTCCTGTCTGGAAAGCAGAACATTTCAAACTTGGAAAATGAAGAATTTTTACAAACTTTTGCCAAATTTTCACTTTTTTTCAGAACGAATCGCAAAACGTATCACTTAAATTTTATAACTAACATGAAGTACAATGTGTCACGAGAAAACATTCTCAAAATCACCAGGATATGTTAAAGCGTTCCGAAGTTATAACCAATTATCGTGAGACATGTCAGATTTGAAAAATCGAGTCTGGTCATTGAGCTGAAAACTAGTGTCGGTGATAAGGGGTTAATCACCTAGTCAAGTCGAACTCATACTTATTACTAACACCTGTAACACCCCCATAAGTCACAAAGCATTTCGCTGTTGATAACATGCTTGCAATGTACTAAAATGCTAATTTTTAGAGACATAACAGTTGTTGGTTGGTGCGATCCGAATGGTTGGGTTTGCTAAGGTCCAACAACAACAACAATGCTCCACCTCTCCATTACATAGAACTACATTTACTTACTTTCTCACTGTGGATGACCTGACAGATGCAGGGCTTACAGAAGACATGAGCACAGTAGGTAATAACTGGAATATTCAGAGAGTCCAAACAAATGGCACACTCCTCATCTGACCCGGAGCTCAGAACCAACTTTATCTTATTCACAAGCTTCTCCCGCAACTCATCTGGGGTAGAGTTTGCTAAAAGAAATAAAATAAATGACATTAACTGGGTTCACACTACCAAACCAGAAGGGAGATAAATATATTATCTCATGGGTATAAATAATGTATTATATCAAAATAATACACATATATTATATGTAAAAATGTGTTTAATATTTTCTAGATAATATATATTTTTCTTCTTACCTGCAATAGAAGAGGAAGACAAAGTACTAGAAACTAGATGGGGATGACAGCAAAGCTGCCTTAAACGCACCAGCAAGGCGAGCACATCGGCGTAATGTGTCATGAGGGTCCCTTCATTGAAGTATCTGCACAACACAAATGTTTGCATTTGGAGTTATGAAACAATGTGACAGTATTAAAAGGAACAAGATATCTGGTTTGGGGCCCATCATTCTATAAGAGAACTGCCTTAACTGCCATGCCCTCCAGCATGTTCATTACATCCAATGAAGGTGCTCCCTAGTGAGCAACTGTATTAAAAGGGATCCGGATAAGTGAAGGAATTCTCTATTACATTCCCAAGTCATAAACTACATAAATAGGAAAACAATTCCATTTAGGAGATATATATATATATATATATAATACCATCATGTACATGTGACGCACTCACCTTCCAATAACAGCTTTTCCTTCATTTTGCACAGATTCATAGATTTCCCGCTCCTCTGTAGATAGTTTGATGTACTGCATATAAACTTTGCGTTCTGGTAGTTGCAGAAGCAGTTTCCCTTTCACTTTGGTTGTTTTTGTTCTTCTCAGAGTAATGCTTTTAATCAGTGCTTGAAGACGTCTAAATATGAAAAATGAGAGATAGATATAGATACATATATATATTATATACACACACATACATACCGTACATACATATACACACTAGCCTCCAATTATGGTATGACATCAGTAGAGCGAGCCAGTACAGCATCAACAAATTAAATGGGAAGAGTCTCCAGCAACTACAAACCCCAAAGTATAAAATCCACCAAATAAGAGTAGTATGTAAAAGATTTCTGACCTACGAGTTTCAGACAGAAAACATGATCAATCTTTAACCTTGACTATCGGCTGATATCAAGTTTTCAGTTCAGAGGTTATTTTTGTACCATTCTTATGTATTTAAGACGATCTAAAAATGTTATACATATAAATATGTTGAAAAATGAGGAGGAAGAGGAGGGGAAGGATGTTGTCCTGTGGGTTTTGGCAATAAAATTTGCATATGAGTTTTCGCCTTCATGTGCAAATACTGCAAATCACATTAGAAAATAACGTACATGATCATATGAATTGTTGATGGGGTTCAAGGATCCCCAGTGTAATGGACCACCACACGGTGTAGCAAGCGTGTGCTACCAGATCCCCAATCACACGTGGTGTCCAATGCCCTTGCAATTCTGCAGGCGAGACAAAATTGGTCTTGCCTGAAAAGCTAGCAGCTGGTATATGCATTGTGACCACTAAAACTGAACCCAAATTGTGAAGTTTTTTTTGTAGTAGAACTGTATTCAAATAAGCTCAAAAGACACTCCTGCCTTATTATATGATACTTCTTGTATTAAGTGATCATTACGAGGGCGGTTCAGTAAGTACCCGTGTTAGAAATGAAGACACCATTTTTTCCCAAATTTATTTATTTTTTTTATTATTATTATTTTTCAACATAGTCCCCTTTTAGAAACACTTCTCCCAACGTTCCTACCATTTTTTTACCCCCTCCAAGCTGAGCTAAAAATTTTTCCGCGAGCCATTTCTTCATGTTAGGGAACAAAAAAAAGTTGCACGGAGCCAGATCAGGTGAATACGGGGGGTGCGGCAGCAATTCATAACACAATTCATGCAGTTTGGGGGGGTGACAACTCCGGATGAATGTGCTGGTGCGTTATCGTGTAGAAACAGCACCTTTTTCGCAAAATGCAGCCGTGTCCCCTTCAATTTTTTTTGCAAAGAGGTCCAATAACTCACTGTAGTATTGTTTAGTGATTGTTCTTCCTTTCTCTAAAAAATCTGTGAGGATGACGCCGTTCATATCCCCAAAAAATTGAAACCTTTCCGGCCGAAGGGACAGTCTTCGCCTTCTTTGGAGCAGATGAATCCAGGTTTCATCAATGGTGACAACTCGGTGCAAAAACTCTTTCGGATCTCGCTTAAATTGCTCTGAACGCTGCTTCGAAGTTTAAAGCCGCATCTGCTTGTTGTCCACCGTGAGCAATCGTGGCACGCATCAGGCCGACAATATTTTCATTGCCAACTTGCCTGTTCTAAAATCTTCAATGTGCATTTGTACTACCTTTACATGACGGTATTACTCCAGTTTGTAATCTCTCTTTATGTCTAATAAAGATTTTGAATGTGAAAAAAAAAACAAATGTTGTCCCACGTTTATCTAACTGTGGGCATAGATGGCGAAGTGTCCCCATAAACAGCATCTAACTTTATTTTTATCTCCTCACATTTTTTACCATAAAAAGAAAAAAAAAAAAAAAAAAAAAAGATGCTGCTCTTTTTCCATCTTGGAGAAAATCACGAAACACGTCTTACTCAAATGGCTGCCAATTCCAAACTAACCAATCAGTCTGCAATTTGTTTTGCCGTTGTTTGATAGATGGCAGCACACAACGATAACACCAACTTCACTCAGGAACGCCCTCTGTCCTCAAACACGGGTACTTATTGAACCGCCCTCGTCTTATAACTATGACATGCCGAGAATTACACAGAATTATTTTCATCTATACCAGGAGTAAACCTCAAGCACAAAACTAAAGAGTTACAAAGAACTAGCGGATTATAGCTGTAAAAGCAAATATAATAACAGAGTATCAAATGTCATTGTTCAATGAAAAGTTATACTTCATACCTCAGCCCTGCCTCTTCTCCTGTGGTGACTGGTCTCTGAATTGTACGGTGCCACCACTCCCGCTCAGTGAATGGTTTAAGTTTCAAGAAAGACAGAATGGACCACAAATCCTTCAGAGAGTTCTGTATAGGAGTACCTGCATTAGAAATGGGAACACAATCCACTTATTGAGGATTTGCAAAACATTTTCAGAAGACCCAATACCCCCTTGAAAAAAAAAAAAAAAATTATGAAAACTCAAACTACTTTCTATCTTTAATATGGATGCGACATTCATCCCCGATGAGTCGGAGCAGGAAACAGACAACACGTTGTGTAGTATATTGTTCTTTCAACTGCACTGCTTTATATAGGGGCTGTGAACTGTCCAATAAACTTTGTCTGACTGTTCACAACACACATAAAATTCACCTGACACTCCCACTGTTGAAATAATATAGGCTAGTGACAGAACAGGAAGGCAAAAATTAGAAAAAGTTGGATTGCCAGATATAAACTTTATGTTCCACGAGTGGGTTTGTACCTGTTAGAACCCATCTTCTTACTGCATCCAGACTGTGAACGGCCTTTGTCTGCAGTGCGTTTGGGTTTCGGATAGTGTGCCCTTCATCCAGCACCACTCTCAACCATTTTATTTTATGTAATGGGCTGTTATTCTGTAAAAGAAAAAAACTGATACAGCGCACAGTGGTTTTAATCCTAGGTCAGACAATGGGGCTTGTATGTTCTGTCCTATTATACCCCTTAAAGCAGAAGCTTAAAGGGGTTGTGTCACCATAGCAAATGGCTGTAATTGGGTCCAATGCATTGTGACAAGTACTTTCACCATTTACACTTATTACAAAATATGCAGGCTTACTGAGATAACTCCTTTTGTCCTGGTTGCTGGCGCCCCCTAGTGGTAGCTGTGTCCCGTCCTGAGCAACAGCTGATCTGGCCGAGTCTGCGCACAAACATTCCACCAGCTGCTCTGCACTACAGATCACTCCACACTGAGAGATCACCTGACACACTGCAGCCAATAGGAAGTGAGAGAGGGGGCAGAGAGCTCAGCCGTCTACACCAGTGAATGAGGTGATTTCCACTGCTCCACAGTTGCTTCCAGCAGCAGATACAAGGTAACTGCAGACATACATGACCATCTGCTGCCCAGAGGAGTCCCCCCTAATATGGATCATAGCAATGCAGCAGCCCTCTCCTCCCTCCACCATTAGTCAGGTCACACAGGAGCCTACAGCAGCAGATACAAGGTAACTGCAGACATACATGACCATCTGCTGCCCAGAGGAGTCCCCCCTAATATGGATCATAGCAATGCAGCAGCCCTCTCCTCCCTCCACCATTAGTCAGGTCACACAGGAGCCTACAGCAGCAGATACAAGGTAACTGCAGACATACATGACTATCTGCTGCCCAGAGGAGTCCCCCCTAACATGGATCATAGCAATGTAGCAGCCCTTCCTCCCTCCACCATTAGTCAGGTCACACAGGAGGCTGCAGAGATAACACAAGTATCAGGCTGAGCTCTGACCTCTCCTGATGCAGTCCTCCTCCTGTACTCTCCACCATTCACTGTCCCTCCATGTTACCCTGCTCTCCTGCAGTCCTCCTCCTGTACTCTCCTCCATTCACTGTCCCTCCATGTTACCCTGCTCTCCTGCAGTCCTCCTCCTGTACTCTCCTCCATTCACTGTCCCTCCATGTTACACTGCTGTCCTGCAGTCCTCCTCCTGTACTCTCCACCATCCACTGTCCCTCCATGCTACCCTGCTGTCCTGCAGTCCTCCTCCTGTACTCTCCACCATACACTGTCCCTCCATGCTACCCTGCTGTCCTGCAGTCCTCCTCCTGTACTCTCCACCATACACTGTCCCTCCATGCTACCCTGCAGTCCTCCTCCTGTACTCTCCACCATTCACTGTCCCTCCATGTTACACTGCTGTCCTGTCCCTGACTAGCAGGGAAGTAGCTAAAGATCAGTAACATGTGAGAAGCTGTCACCTATTTATCTATGCATCCATGCATGTCAGCCTGACCGACCATGATGCTGTGAGAATACATAGTACATGTGTACTATGTGCAGTGTCCTGTGTAGTGTGCAGGGGGCGCCAGATTCAGGATTTCTAGCGCACGTTCTTCATGAATCTGGTGCCCCCTGCACTGCTTTGACAGACTGCACCAACTTTTTTTGGTGCACTTTTAACATGGGGCGTATGACACATTTCTATTGGACTTCTATTGGATCAGTAAATGCAGGGACTATTTGAGCACAGCAGGTGGAAGGAGACTCTGAAGGCTGAGCGCTCTGTAGCACTGAGGTGTGCAATAACTGCCGCTGTCAGTGCTGTGCATGTGCCTGGCCCCTCCCACATCTGCTTCTGTGTGGAGCAAGATAGAGCCTGAACAAGCATCATAATAACAAATAGAAAGGTATTTTTACTTCCAGGTAACCTTTACAAATAGATTTTTGAAATATTTTAACCTCTTTGACAGCTTTTTGCAGTCAATTGTTTTGTGGCATAACCCCTTTAAGGTCACTCTCGAATGCCGCAGAGCAGGCAAGTACTTCAATCCTATGTTTCCACTGTCCCTAAAGGCTGCTGTATATCCCTCTGGCATGCACTACCTTAACTCTTGCTTATTTCACAACCATAGAAACGTAGCTGGTGCTTGGTCAAATCTTTTATGCAACTCCTTAATTCAATTACATAGGGGCAGATTCACCACTGCAGTTGAAAATTTAAACGTCATAAAGTCAGTCCTGGCAGCAAGAAGTAGCACATCTTAGGCTGGATTGACACTACATTTTGTGCCATACATTACAGGACATGCCGGGCAGAGGATTCCAGACATGTCCTTACAACGTATGGCACAGACATATCCCAGTGTATGCTTATATAGTGGGATACGTCGACCAGGGACCCCTCCTCACCCCTGCATGCGGGAGGAGGAGTGAACAATGGCAGCAGGCAGTACTTGGCTGCAGCTGATGCGATTATATGGACAGTGACATCACCAGGTTCCCCCCTGCTGCTGAGCAACATATCCACTCACCACACCATGAAATATGCTGCATCTGCACCCCCATGCCTTTTATTACCTCTGCTCAAAGCATACATCCTTTTTCAGCAGAAGTGCTCATTACGATACAGACAGAAGCAACAACTATGCCTCCATCAACCAGTATATTTTAATGGGTACGTTCAGCGTATACTTATATGCTTAGCATATACCAAAAACGTATTGTGAACCCAGCTTACAACAATTTAGACACTTTTCCCCATGTGTATGCATATTCTTGATTTAGTAACATTAAGATTAGGTCCTTATGTTTAATAAGGAAGTCTCTAGGTGCTATAGAATCAAACTCAGGGTTGTGTGAAGTGAGCATCCCCCCCCCCCCTTTGCCTCTAAACTTGACTCATTCTCTGGCAAGTATTACTCTTCTGGGCTCACTTTCATATGACTCTGTAGGAGATTTTTTGATTGGTTGGGATTTCAATTAAAAAAGTGTTTATACCCCACCTGAGGGGGCTGCTAGTTTAATGGGGTAAAATCTTGTAAAAGAGTGCCTTCGAAGATGGGGCTCGATTTTCATGGTGCACATGTGTGACTATTTGACACAGTGTATTTAGTCCAATAAGGGCTTAACACAACACAAATACCTCTTCTACAACAATAACATATCACTGTCAATTTTTTTTGTGTGTGCATAAGTCTCTTTCCACTCTACCTACCCCATAATCGTGGGTCACAGTACTATAGGTAGTCAGCACCACATCCTGCTGAGAGAGGGTATTTGAATCTTTGCTTCTCTCAGGGCCATAATATACATAGATATTTAGATCCACTTCAGCTCGTACATGCTGCTCAAACTGATCCTGAAAAGGAAGTAGTCAGTGTCATTAAATTTGTATTAAAATATATGAACAGTGCAGATGAGAATGAGTAAACATTGTAATATAATTTATAATGCAAACATGCTCCTGTGTCCTTCATAATTAGTGAACAGCAGAGTCATAAGGCGCTCAGGTGACGTCAGCCGCAGGCTCATTTACATATAATTTCTTTGTTCCGGAATTCTGCAGTCCTGGAACTAGCCAAAAACAGCGCCAACACCTCCTAGAGCAGTGATGGCAAACCTTTAACCTCTTGGCGCCCTTAACATGCCATTAGGGGGCCTCCCCCCATGATTGACCCCCCCCCACCCTCTGTAAGATGTCGTCTATAGAAGGTACAAAGTACGCCTAGACAGACGTATACTAGGCCAGATTTATTACTGTAGTCTAAGGGCTTATTCACACAACCATTCAGGGAGCAGTGATCGGGTTGCATGATTTGCAACCAGATCATGGCCCCCATAGACCTCCCTATGGCTTCCAGTCACGGCACGGTGAGCACACGGTGCATTACCACACTATGACAGAGTTGGATGGCTGCACCGCAAAGTATAGGACATAGGGGTGATGTGTGCTCAGGGTAATCCTGTATAACAGATTAACAGATTGTGAGCCCAAATACTCATCTAAGGTTCTTTTAAAACACACAATATAGGAAACAAAATGTACATACAATCCAGTTACTCATCACCGATAGGGGGCAAATGATCAGTGTTGGCCTGGGAAGCTTTCCATCACACTTTGACTGACTTTGCGCTTTAGTTTTACCTGAAGGGGGAGGGGAAAAAAAAAAAAAAAAAGACATTTGGTATTCAAGTAAATGCACTGCAATTACAAGTAGGCAGAGGAGGCTACTGGCTACTTACACTTATGGTCTACATATAAACCATACATCCTGCATAGTATTTTATTGTCCACTATATCTACTCTTTCCTCCATTATTCCTCCTGGTAACATACTTACATGTTGTTTAGCACTTTTTCCGGACATTCCAACGCTTCCCCAATTTTTAAATCTTTTCCCAGCGCTTCGCTTTACCTCCATAATCTTTTTTAATCTATACACACACTTCCTATATTTACACCATCCTATCATATTACAACAATGAGCGCAAGTTATGCCTATGATTACTATGTTAGGATTTGATGTGTTACAATAATGGTGATGATACCCATTTAAATTTGTCCTAAAAGTCCTACCTATTACTACATGCAATGTGCTCTTTTCTCCATGTGTTGCCTGCATTTAAATATACAATACATGTTGAATGCATATGCACTGATAGGCTGTGCACATGATAAATTGAATTGATGTTATTTTCTATCATATTCCCTTTTATGTCATTATGTTATCTTATTTGGAATACTTGTTTTTTTCTCTGTTTCAATGTTTTCAAAGGGTGCAATCTAAACGAAACTTGGCTGAAAATACTTTGTGTGCTTGGATTTCATGCTCAAAGCTACAGTGGTGTTGGATCCCTAATCTACAGCACCCTATACCACTTGATGTGCGGCTATACATTGGATTATTTGCAGACTAGTGTATTTGGTAAACTGTCACACTGGCTCCAGATATGATGCCCATAAAAAACTAGCAAGTCTCCAAGCAATCAGAAACACATTTTTCCATTTCCTGAACAGCACTAAAAAAATCATATCATGCAGCATTGCCTGTTGGATTACTAAGGCAATAAAAGCAGAAAAAGCCTGCTGTGGCGCTATACAGCAGGAAGAGCCTTCTATATAAGTCCAGAGAAACCCAGAAGATCTGATACGTGTTATCACTGCATATATCACATACTAATGAAAAATTGTAAAGGGAATCATTATTACTGAAACAAAGACGCAACGTGATGGGGAAAGAGGACCTTTCACCAGCTCAATCAAATCCATCTCTTTATCATTTAAAAAGGTGCCACTTCTGTAATATTTCTCTATAGTCCCCCAAATAATGAAGTTCATTAGTTTTAGAGCTGTACTGTAAGATGGGCAGAGCCAGGTTGTCTGCTAGACAGTCTTGTTAACACTGAAACTATACTAATTATGCCCTCTACTGTCAGGTGGGCGGTCCCAGGCTGAGGACAACAACAAGGCTCCACCCATCTGACAGAGGTCTGAAAATAATGACATTGATTGCTTGGGGTCTTTGTGCAAGACAGAAATAATTCCAATTCAAGAAATCAGTAAGACCATGTCTATTAAAGTATGCAAACAATTGGTTTTGTTGAAGGGGATATTATACACATATTTCTACCATTAGTGCACAGACACCGTAACCATGTGCCAAAAGTACATACAAACCTGCGCTTTTCTTATTAGACTTTTTCTTCACTGCGGGCGATGCACCAGCCAAGGCCATAGCAAACTGATCATCATCAACAAAACCGCAGGACGAAGACGCTAAACACAAAACAGTACATGTAAACTTCTCTCAGCAAATGTTACTGCAACATAGTACAAAACACAAACCACTAAATAGGATGTAGATTCTTCAGGACTCATACTTACATTTCGTTTTTCTTGGAAGCCATTCCTCTTCTTCAGAATCCTGTGGATCAGACTTCCCTTTCCTGGGTTTTTGCCTTAGGAGATATAAATAGTCGTCAGTCTGATAGCTCATTACAAGTGTGACAATCATTCTAACACATACTACAGTGGGGAGATCTGTAAATATCAATGTCCTGTGAGCCCATACACAAAACTATTTTATGCAGCTGTATACAGTCGTGTCATAGCCTGTTCATACTTCACATGTTCTCAGTTCGACACAACATTTTGCAAGTAAGCAGGGATTCCTTGTATCATATTACATTGATGCTTGGAGTCCCATCCTCAGCCCTGTGGTCTGTCCTATTTCTCAGCGACTTTATTTTTAGAGAACGAGATCTGCTGTAACAATAAGGCAGTGGTAAGGAACCTATGGCATGGGTGCTAGAGGGGGATCTTAGAGATTTCTCTGTGGGCACCCAGGCCATCATCCCAGCACAGAGTAGCCCAGGATGTGCTGCTTTTAGTGCCATTTTAAAGGACATCTACCAACAAATTAAAGGCTCTTGCACACAAACGTGGCACAATCACAAGGGCTGCACAAATTGGAGTGGGAAATATATAGAGAATTTTATGTTCCCACAGCAGTACCTGAACTGTATTAACAATCACCGTTTATGTGCGGTTATTGAAAGCTGTGAAAGAGCCGGGAGCAATAAGTTGCTGATCACTTTGTGATAAATAAGTGGGTTAATGGCTGTAGTTTAGCCACTGGGCTTCAAATATGTTCAGAGTCACTAGAATAAGGCACAGAGAGGAAATCAGTACCGCTTCTGGTGCACTGACCGCCTCTTAATTGGGTGCGGATAGACTCCCTGTAACTATTATTACATACCGTTTACGACTTGTACCAGTAGCTGCTTGGCTGTTGTCACTCCCACGTGTTTCTTCAATAGGTAAAAGGAGAGTAAATATAGATTAGTCATGTATAAAAAAAATTGTGAAGGGCTAAATGCTCCTTCTGCAGATTGGAGAAGGAAAAATCAAGTCAGAATTTTAGAAGGCAATGGAAGTCAGTACCTACAGGCAATTATTTCCTGATATTACAGCATTGATCAGGGAGTCTGGTGTAATCCATACGCCACCTCCTGTCTCTGCACTGGTAAAGGAGGAGCAGTGCATGGAGAGACTAATCTATTACCGAGAAGGTCTTTAGAATAGTTACATATAGTACACAATACTACATCACTACAAATAAAACCATCATTTTTAAAAATTGTCCCCTGCACAATATTTTGTTAGGTCCTGAATGTCTACATGTCAAAAGTGTGGGAGTCTGGGGCTGTATACAGATCCCTGCTGCTCTCACAATAAGTAACATACAATCTCCACACGGATTAGAGAGTCCTCTGCTTCAAGGTGTTCAGTCCTAATTTACTGAAAAGTCCAAGGGCCGGGTGTCAATCCCCAAACTGATCAGTTATTGGTTATTCATATTTGCCTGGGAAACTCCGTAAGCAAGCTATGTAGGGTGTATGAAGAGGGCTCACGGGCTGAGCCCTCTTCATACATACATACATACATGTATGTATGTAACATGGAGTTATCAGTATATTGCAGCAAACACCCAGTCGATTCTAGCACTGATCATTGGTGTTGACTCCTTGATTGCCTCCAGCAAAGACGCTGGCGACATTTAAATAACAATATCTTTGTTGAGATCTCCGCTCCCCCTAATGTCACCGGGAAGGAAGGGGGCAGTGATCGGATGTCATGACAGCCTTAGGTCTTCATCAGACCAGAGGCTGCATGGTTTCAGTAGATTTCAATGTAAAAATGCCATATACTGCAATACATTATGGTAGGAATTAATATACATATATACATATATATATATATATATATATATATATATATATATATATATATATATATATATATATATATATATATATATATATACACACACATATACATACCGTATATACCGGCGTATAAGACGACTTTTGAAGACTGAAAAATCTTCAGTCTGGTCTGGGGTCGTCTTATACGCCGGTAAGGTTTCTTCTCACCTTTTCCGCGATCCACCGAAGCTCCGCTGCTACGCTCCGGCCGCCGGTGACAGCTCCGTGGGTACCGGCGTCGCAGAGAATACGCTCAATGAGCTGTCACCGCCGGCCGGAGTGTATCAGCGGAGCTTCGGTGGATCGCGGGAAAGGTGAGAAGCTGTTTTATTATTAGTGTGCCAAGCAGGCTGGCTATATAGAGGGAGAGGCGGCAGGATGCAAACTGGGGGGGTGGGGGGGGGGGCCGCCAGGCTGTATAATAGCTGGCTGTATACTGGGGGTACAGGCTGGCAGTATACAGGGGGAGCTGGCTGTTGGAAAATGGGTAGTCTTATACAGAGAATATATCTTAAACTCTATATTTTTAACAGGAAAGTAGGGGGGGGTCGTCTTATACACCAGGTCATCTTATACGCCGGAATATACAGTATATATACATACACACACACACATATACATATACATATATATATATATATATATATATATATATATATATATATATATATATATATATATATATATATATATATATATATTTAAAAAATTCTAAATCACCCCCTTTTCCCTAGAAGTGATATAAAAATAAATAAAATGTAAATATCACTAACACATGTTTGGTGTTGCCCAGTCCCTAAATGCCTGATCTATCAAAATATAATAATAATGTATTAAAACATAATAAAACCTATACAAACTTGGTATCGCCGTGATTTTACCAAACCAAAGAATAAAGTAGACGTATCATTTGGAGCACACAGTCAAAGTCGTAAAAACTGAGCCCTCGAGAAAGTGATGCAAATGCATTTTTTTCTCCAATTTCACCACATTAGGAATTCTTTTTCCCGCTTCCCACTACACAGCATGAAATAAAAAATAACGTCACTGAGAAGTAAAATGTGTAATGCAGAAAATAAACCCTCACACAGCTCTAAAAAAAAAAAAAAAGTTAGATTTTTGAAGGCTGGGCAGCAAAAAAAAAAGCAGTGTCCTTAAAGAGTTTAGAACATGTTTCCTAATTGTAAAGTCCATGGTTATAGATTTTGATACACTTACCCCCACACTGTCCTTGTGACTCCGCAGTATTGGTTTTCTTGACAGGGAGAAGGGGGAAATAGAAGCAATTACTACACCTAAAAGGGTATTTCAGAAAACAAAAAGACTTGACACATACTAGTAGACCATCCGGTTTCACTCAAGCCACCCCTATTGGTTATGGTGTAACCAAAAATTTCTTCTAGAATTTAATATTTTCATTTAGTTTCTTGATGAACACTCACACCTAGTGTAGTACAGACTGCACTCCCTCAGAGTGTAAGCCACATTGTTGGGTGATAACTTGTGCCCACATTATAGATAGCCAGAGAATGTGGTCATTACATTTCTGGTTGTGCCCAACACAGCTAACAAAAGGAATAAGTGGACACTGTCCTCTAACCAGAACTTGTGAGGCCAAACACAAAGAAAATAAAATCTCAGACGATTCCTATAAGTATTTGTGTTATACCATTTCTCTGTTATATTGTCTTCTTTCAAGTCTTGCGTCTGTTTGCTGGACTATTAAACCCTTGCTCAAATAACTTCAAAGATATTTATTTTAAAAAAGTGCAAACCTCACCTGCTTTCCCGATGTCAAAGTTGTCAAAGGCTTTCCATCGTGAAAGTTTGTAAGAATTAAAGCAATAGTAGACAGGGTCTTTCCCTAAAATATAAAGAAAAGGACAATAGGAACTCTCCATAAACCACCAAGGAAAACTCCTTAGTAATCAGACTATAAAATGACATACCAGACCCATATCATCTGCCAAAATCCCTCCTCGGACACTTTCTGGTCTCTCTTTCTCTGCAAAGTTTGTAAGTGTGTTGTAATAGAAGCCATTTCTCTCTTCCCAAAAAGGAGGCAGCTCCTGTGAATTCTCCCGTGAAACCATCCACGACAAGGCCTGCTTCTGATGCGGAAGCAACTTGGTCTGTACAGACTAAACAAAACCAGAAGCGAGTCATTTCATTAGGACAACACTGCAGTATTTTGTCAGCCTGGTGACTCTTTTTAGACGGTGACAGGTTCTAATGCTATACCGATTTTAAAAATACCTTTGTTGGGATTGTGAATAATTTCAGTACTATTTAAAACTTTATTTGGAAGTAGCCAGGTAATGTAAAAGAAACTAATATAAAGAACTGAAATGATTCAGAATGCTGACATAGGCATTATTAAAATCTTTTTGGAAAATGACATTCCTGGTGACAGGTTCTTTTTAAGGTCAGCCCTACCAACCTTATAATAATATACTGCTATATATTAGAGACGTGGTCAGAGACCAGCTGTATACAGAACATGTCTTCTAGGGAGTGGCTAGATTTACATGACAACATTTTTGGAAATTATTATTTATGAGGAACATTTTTTTTTTAATAACCTCTTATTGAAGAAATGTTTATACATGGAAGATTAAGGAAACCGAATGCAAATGCCCAGATGAGAATACCCCTTTAAGTTGAAACTCAAGGATGGATTTGGAGCAAACAGAACATAAAACTAGAGTAAAGAAAAAAAAAAAAAAGCCATGCAGGTAAAACAGGATATTATTCACATATTATATTCTTTTTTCAACCAAATTTTGATGGGCTTCAATACTTCGGTGTGTGGAGCTGTGTAAGGGGTCATTGTTTGTGGGATGAGACAACATTTTCATTGATACCAGTTTGAAAACGATTTGGACAGTGTGGGGCCACTGCACCCCAGTGTGGGGCCACCATTAGTAGACACAAAATGTTACAAAACTGATATCTCACATATTAAATCAGAACAATTACCTTTGCAGGTTCCAATTCTTGCGTTTTGTCGTCTTCTTTTAAGTCTTCAAATAATTTATCAAATTCACTCTTTAACTAAAAAGAAACCAATAAAAGAAAAATGATAAACAGTGACAGATGTTCCACGGAGAACAGAGACCAGCAGAGTTATTTATTGCAAAACAAAAATAATACTTTTGGATTGTAAACCATTGACTTGTTACTAGAGCTGCTGCCCAGAGTGCCCTATTGTGCACAGTCACAGTGTGGTTGGTCCTGTCCTCCTGATGTCCACCTGGACAAAAGCATGACTTGCTCAAGGCACAGTCTCCATTCTGTTCCAGCAAACCCTTGCTTTTTGCCCACTGAATTTAGTCCTGAAGACTCTTAAGACTTAGTTGTCTGAGCCTCTGCAGGGCACCTCTCTACAGATCCATTACTGGAAGGATTGACATTAAGGAAAAGTTATACAACTTTCCAATATACATAATCAATTCTGTGTGGTTTTCTAGATCTCTGCTTGCTGTCCTGCTATGGAAAACTTCTTTGTTTACTTCTAGTGGATAGAAATCTGTCCATTGTCTTGTGATGGATATGCAGGTGCAGAAGCCATTATCATCACAAAGTTATCAGATACTAACAGCTCCATCCTCTAACAGTGTCCATCATGTGACCAGGGACTGATTTCTATCCACTAATCAGACACTTTCTATTGCAAGACAGCAAAAAGAGATCTAGAAAAAACGCAAAGAATACAGAAAATCCATTGTAAAATTCTATAACTTTTCATTGCACAAACCATATCAATTTGCTGGAAGAAGACAATCTCTTTATATCAGTTCCTCTTTTCTGTTCTTTTGCTCTTACACAAATTAGCACACTGTCTGCGGAGAGGGTATAGACCACAAAAGGCAGAGCAAGCATTTTATTTTATACTTTGTGTTAACCACCTAGGGCTAGGGCTATACTCATGGTGCCATCCTGCCCAATGTAGCAAACAGAAATGGATTTTATGGGAAGTACAAGATTCCTGCTTCAAGACTGGGCAAGAGATGAAGAACTTGACATGGAGCACTAAAAATACTTATTTGTATGTAAAAGAAAATGACTCTCTGTATTTAGTCCACAAGATGTAATAGACATAAGCTTATGAAGTAAAGCATCTCTGCTACAAGGCCTGGTGTTTAGGGAGCCGAAAGATCTCATTTAGGCCTGAAAGCAATCAATATTTATTTCTGAGAATGACCTTATGGTTTACCCAAATATTCAGTGAAGAGATCATCTAAATAACAAGTCAGACACAGACCTGTTCAAGAGTCAGCTGCACGGCTGGAAGAGAAGAACTAAGGCTGGATCCCGCAGCAGATGAGAAGCTTTTTCCAAAACCTGAAATATGAAACGTGTAACAAATGAAACAGTCAAATATTACCAAGTTTTTATCATCATAAATACGGATTCCTATACAGGAGAAACAAAGTGAGAAAGTAAAGACTGATCAGAGGAGCCGACTACACAGTGTATGGTTTACCTGCACACTACAGGCATTAGGCCTCATGCACACAAAGTATATTTGGGAGAGTCATTGTTTCTGCGGCTAGCACGTGTCCCCATGCAGGAGCTTGTGCCAACGCTGTTGTGCCGAGTCACAAACGTCAGGACAGGTCACTTTCTTGCCCAAGTTTGCAGCTTGATCCTCCCCATAGAAGTCTATGGGAAGGCAAAGCCATGGACTGCACACTGGTGACATGCCTTTTCATCCGTTCTTACGTTTAGTGGCTAGGTGCATGTAAATCCTGGCGGTCAGGAGAAAGCATCATGATTGAATAGATAAGTCCCGTCTGCAAATTGACTAGCGCATAAAACTAGTTCAGGATCATCCACTATTATAAGACAGGTGTGTGGACGGTGCCTGAAACAATGGCAGGCGAACACAAAGGACCAAGGCAAACTTTGTAAAGTAAATATTATTGTTGTGTTGTTCTATTTGGCCCTTCTCATTTACTTAACTGGAGTTGTTTTTTTTTTAAATTTTCTTCTAATTATTTTTTGTGTCCAAAAAAAGATCTCAATGCTACAAGAACAAGAGAAAAAGACAACTGGCTGATCGTATGACTTTAATGGGGTTGGTCTAGCTATCCCACAAGTGACATACGGGTGACACACAACTTTATTCTGCAGACCTTCAGTGCAGCAGTGGATTACACGATGGCGATACATGGAACGCCTCTACAAGGCATACATTCGTTTGCATGAGGTCTTATTTGTAGAAAACACACAGAGTAACACGGTAGTCACGCAGTGTATTGGACTTAAACAGAATCACATACATGTAAAAAGATTTGCTGTGTGGAATCCTGAGTACGTCACTTAGATGCTGCAGATTTCAGTGGAAAATTCCCTCTTTGCAGCATAAATCGGCCATTCGGCTTGTGGAATTACTGCATGGTAAATTATGCAGCCTTTCCGCAACATGTGCATATAGCCCAGCAGAATATATAGCAGGACTTCCGATTAAAAAGTAGAATCCCAATAAGACTCTTAGGAGTCCTGAATATCTCAAATAAACACACACCCGCACACTTCTACACCCACCCTTCGGTCACGTGAACGTCTGCCTCCCCTCTGGAGGCAACGGCTGGCCCTTAACTCAAGTGCTAAACAATGGCAGAATTTAGTGTGTGGAGACAAGAGATTTGCCCCTGTTTCTGTGCTGAATAAATATGTCATCTGCACAAAAGTGCAGAAAGACAGAAGATCATATACATAAATAACAACAACAGGGATTTTACTATTGGATCAATCATCAACAGAGACACCCTTCCCACATGAAGTTCAGGCAATAATAGAAAAGCTGATGCCTTTAGAGAGAACCTGTCAGGCAAAATAAACCCTCTAGGACAGTGGTGGCGAACCTATGGCACGGGTGCCAGAGGTGGCACTCAGAGCCCTTTTTGTGGGCACCCGGGCCATCGCCCCAGCACACCAGACAAGACTTGAAGACTTCCTGCAGTTCCAAGCAACTTAAAAGATGCTGCTTCCAGTCACAATTTGATACTGACTTCGCTACTTGGAAATGTAGGAAGAGGGAGAATTAGACATGGTCAAATTATTTTGGAGGACCTCCTGCTGGCCCTACGATTTTCTCTGTACAGAGGGAAACTGGAAAGAATCTAAAATGATGAAAATTTTCCATCTTTCTACTGTGTTGCTGTCCTCAGGAGGCCAATATGAAAGTTGTTGAACAGGGAGCAATAAGTTACTGCTTTAATTTTTGGTTGGCACCTCGCGATAAATAAGCAGGGTTTTGGGTTGTAGTTTGGGCACTCGGCCTCTAAAAGGTTCGCCATCACTGCTCTAGGAGCACTTTCTAAAGTAAGCAGCTCCCTAGCCCTACCCCAGTAAAAGCAGTGTTAAATCACTAGCTTTATCCACACATATCGATAAGCTAGGAAACACTGCACCAAGCTTACAGTGGTCCAGCGTATTCAAGAGGGGTCGGTCCGAGACAGACACTCCCACACCTGGTGCCAGAGGTGATTGCCAGGCTCCATGCTGCAGTCACCGCCTCCTCGGACCGCGCCCTCATGAATACGCTGGACCGTTGTAAGCTTGGTGCAGCGTTTGGATGGCTATGTAATACAGTGTTTCCTAGCTTATCGATATGTGTGGATAAAGCTAGCCATTTAACATTGCTATTACTGGGGTAGGGCTAGGGAGTTACTTACTTTAATAAGTGCTCCTAGAGGGTTTATTTTGCCTGACAGAGACACCCAGAGACATGAGGTAGAAGGGAGATGCGGTTCTCCCTTCTTTGCTCCTCACAGCATCGCGCTGAAGGAGTAAGATGCACAGAGGAGCAGAGCGGGCACTGCTGCCCTCTCTATAGGGTATAACAGAGTAAAACTAAGCTGCTGGGTCTTATTCGATCAACTCCAGCTGTGATCAGAATCCGCAGTTACAAGGGAACACTTGTAAAAAAAAAAAAAAAAATAAAGTAAAAATGTCTCCCAGGGGTCCTTTATGACCCCATGTGGGACATATAAAGTAAAAACACATAACAAAATCCCCTGCATTGCCATAGTCGGCCCGCTTGAGACTTTACGTACCAGGTGTTAAGGCAACATACTGAGGAGTTTATGCTTTAACGGTTTGGTGCATGTGCAGTAAACATTGACAAAACAGATGTTTGTGGGTTACTAGTTTAGCAAGTTATTTACACATTTCTTTCATGTCATATAAAATAGACAGCATTACTACTACTTACCTTTGGGACCCGTTTCCAGTCTGAAGCCATGCTTCTTTAAATGATCTAAAACTGTCGTCTTGTTTTCTTCTCTTCCCCAAAAGCTCAGGGTTACTGGCATAGTAAAAACATTGTGTGCACCGTATGGAACTGCACTATTTGGAAGAAAAGAAAAAAAGGATTGTAACCAAAAATGAATCCCTTCTGTAAAGCCACTTCCCGTAAACAAGCCGGGTCAGATAAACTTGCTTCATGCAGTTGTGGGAGTCACCAGACTGATTCTAGAATCACGGATCTGTACGGCTCAGACCAGTTAGTTGAGGCAAAACGTGGAGAGAGTTTTTTGGACTTGACTCGCCCAAGGGCGATGGACTTAAAACTATAACTTACCCTTCTATTTTCACCAACTTGCGGTCCATAACTGGTGACAAAGCTGCAGCAAGTTCTTTCTTGATATGACCAACTTGTTCCCCATTAACATTGTTCACTTTTACCGCATTCCTATCATAGGGATTGTTGGGCTCTCGCTGTAGTGCTACCATTTCATTATTGTTCACCTGCAAAGATTGACATGTTTAAAGGGGTATTCCAGAAATAAGCATAATTTATATACAAATGAATAGTCAAAATATAAGCTAATGTGTAATTGGTTGGTTAGTTAGTTGTTCCGGTTCGTTGCGGAACAGACACAGGACAGGAGATGGCTGCTTAGATGGACAGTTACATGTCCACATAGCATTCCCTGCACCTGCCTGGGCAGGTCATGTGATCACCACTATGTTTGGCTGTAGTGGGTTGGTTGCAGTGCATCCAGTATGGCCAGTGTTTTGGTGATGGCAGTTACACATCATTACTATGGTAACAGAGCAGGACAGTCTGTTATATCATCACCAGGAGCAGAACATAAGTGGTAGGAGGAGTTACTGAGAACTAAAGGATCTTGGGACATGTAGTTTCCAGTGGTGGCCATCTTAGTGATAACTCCACCTACTTGAGAGGCCATAAATTGTAAATCATAAAATCAAACTATTTAAGCTCCGATTTGCATTTGTAAATATTACTCAGGCTTTTTATGTTTCTTTTAGAGTAATGGCTTCTTTCAGCTCATGTTGGACTCATTTCACTGTGGACAGTGACACACTCTTAGCAGCTTCAGCAAGCATCTTCTCAAAGACTTTTATTACTGGGTTTATATGAACATTTCAGAGTGAAGAGTGTTTATCTCAGACACAAAACGAGACACACACACACTTCACAAAAAAGTCAACAAAAGGAGTTTGATAAATCCCCACCAGTGTCTTTCAGGTACGTTTTCATAGACATCACCAGGTGCCTCTAACTTACATGTTACCAATAAATCATACATAACACCATACTGGCAGACTCAGATTGTTTACATTTAATAATAATAAGTAATTTAGTAATACTAGTGTATGGAAACTTTTGATGTTGCAGGAAGTAATAAAAATGCATCTCATTATTCTGGGCAAATATAAATAATTTTGGGAATCGAAAACTGAAATTAAAATCAGCATAAACCTCTCATTTTAGGCCAGTTAGTCAGAAAAACATGTATGCAAACTTCTGGTTTCAGCTGCATCTCTGTGTGTTTGTACACATGCTAGTACAGTTTTAGTTGTGACATTCTCATACTACAGACAGTCCCTGGGTTACATACAAGATAGGTTCCTTGGGTTTGTATGCAAGTCGAAACTTTATATTTTACAATTGTAGCTCCAGACAAATTTTTTTTTGTCCCAGTGACAATTGTTTTTTAAAATTTTTTTGCTGCAATGGGACCAGGGATTATAAATAAAACTTCATTAAAGACACCTTCCAGCTGATTATTGCAGCCTGGGAGTAAAGTAACATCCAGAGAGCTTCACCAGAGGCGTTTGCCTGTAACTAGGGGTCTGTAAGTCAATGTCCTTACGTAGGGGACCGTCTGGATTTTAAAGAGGCAGGATATATGCGGAACCTGCCACTACATCTTTTAGTGATTGGTGGGAGTCAGAGCAGTCAGGCCCTCACTGATCAGATTGTTATGACCCAGGGATTGTTTGCTTACTTGATGAACCCTTTAGTGAAAGTTGTATAGCATGTATGGTTGTAACCTTTTCCAAAACAGAAATTATATATTGATTTGTATAATCAACACTAGTTTCTATGGGTGCACTGCCAGACTTTGCAATACGTACCACTCCTGCATAGTAGCGTAATCCAACCACACTTCCCTTCATCATCCCAAATAAAACCAGGGAATCCATATCTTCCTCTGCAGATGTGGAGTCGTCTGCTGAAGACATGGCGTCCTGAACTTCATCAAAAAATATATTTGGCGCAGCATACTCAACCCGACTTCTGTTATACCGTGGAGACTGTAAAAACTTCCAGGCCGAGCTTCTGTGGAGGATACAAGGAGAAAAGCCCCACATTTATCAAAAGGCATATCACACCATATCCAAACATGTTCTTCATGTGGAATTTTGCTTTATTAAACAAATTCTTTCAAAAACTTTTTTTTTCCAGACAATTAAAAGGAAACCCAATTTCAGGAATCTACTTAGTAGCTGCTAATGGAAGATTTACTTTTACAATTACCTCGTGGTTAAGGCCACACACACACACACACACACACACACACACACACGTAGCCTCTGCACTCTGTGAAGCGGCTGGGGACCAGGAGCTTCTGTACATGTCCACAGTTCACCTCTGGGCACTGACACTCCATGAGCCGGTAAGACAAACGGCGCAGATGCATTTTCAATTTGTTAAGCTTTTGTTTTCAGCTTCCCGACACATCCAATGGGATATTAAATGTTTTATTTTTTCTCACCAAACAAGTTACCAATAAGCCCTATCCACAGGATGATCAGTCACTCAGACCCCTCGTCACTCCCCAAGATAAATGGAGCAGACGGCCGCGCATGCCCGTAATGCTTCATCCATCTCTAAGGAGCTGACTGAGATCGCCGACACGGAATCTGACAGAGGTACTAGGGCCCCCATCAGACCCCTTGTTCTCATGATCTGTGGGATCTGAGACCCCCATTGATCAGCAAATTAGCCCATATCCAACTTGTTTGGTTGGAAAATCGCTTTAAACAGTGCCACTAGATAGTGACAGTTAAAGGGGTTATTACAAAAAAAAACAAAAGGTGGCCGGGAGGGGGCTGCTTCCAGCAGGCCCGACAACCATTTGTCCCACATGTACGATGCTGTGAATAGGAAGGAGTGGGGGCGTGGCTGGCCACGACTGTCCAGAAGCTGAGTCCAGCACTGCTCCTGTGACCATGTTTGTTTACCTGGCGCGCGGACCGGAGCGACAGCAGCGCTGGACACCCAAAGGGCGCCAGAAGGCAAGTACTTCTTTAGTTTTTTAAGCAGCCCCCTCCCGGGCACCTTTAGTTTTTTTTAAGAAGTCTAGGACAACCCCTTTAATAACAAGCCTCACACCTGCAGTAAAACAGTTCTGGCTTTTGGAAGGAAAGGAACACACAACATAAAATCATAAATGAAACAGGGGATCATAGGACAAGTACCAATCTATGGTAGTGATTACATAGAGCTGCCAGCAGTGCGCTCACACCCGGGAGTTACCAGTGTACACAGCGCTGTATGATAAGACTAGCACAGACTACACTACACCACTGCCGGAAAGCAGCGCGCCCCCAGAAATATGTGGAGCCCAATATTACCTCATGAATCCCCACGACATAGTAGCGCTAGCACAGCGCCTGACAGCGCGCAGTCACACCACAACAGAACACTTTCCCGCCTCCTCACAGGGAGCCTCTTCCTGGTTCACGCCCATAGCCAATCAGCACTTAGTGTACGCCACCCGGCCCAATTAGAAACGCAGAGACGCAGGGACACAGGATGTTATCCAATTAGAATAAAATGGGGGAGGAGAGAGGAGAGAGCACGGCGGCCAGTGTTTACAGACTGGAGCGGTCACGTGAGAGTCCTGAGCCCACGTCCTGAGTCCCATGTGACCTCCGCTGTCCAATCATCAGCCGCGTGAGAGCGCCGGCTCCTCTGCTTAGCACAGTGGTACAGCCTCTGCACGATGTGTGCGATAGAGGGCGCTAAACAGTGAAGCGGATGCGGCACCTGTATCACACAGTCACATCCTCCAGACTGACAGTGCTGGGTCCATGAATTTAACAAAAGCAAAAATAGACGTTTTGTAGTTCCATTTTTTTTACCCAAAATTCATTGTTTTCATTTACAGAGCAGAATGAAAATATTTAATATTCTGTGCAATGTACTAGAAGCAGAAGAATGCCGTTGCGCCATTTTGTAACAGGCTTTAGTTTTTACGGCTTTCTATGTGCAGTCCTCCCCTTCATTGTTTGGGTCAGTACAATCATGGAGATACCAATTTATTTCGTTTTTATGGTGTTTGATACCGGTGATGTGTTAATGATTTGCGCCACACAATTTTTCATACCTGAGCAACGCCTTTTGTTCCACCCCTTATCAAGCCCCTCACAGCATAATTTCCCCCTCCATCTCCCCCTGAATTATGCCCCCCTTTACATTGTGCCCCCTCAGCAGCTCCCCCTTTTTATTTTGCACCACCAGCAGCTACCTCTCATATCGTGCCCCCTCAGCAGCTCCCCCTTTTTTTTTACCCCACCAGCAGCTCTCTCCTGTTATTGTGCTCCTGCTGTATGTAGCAGTGAAGCCTGAAGACAGGGATGACATCATCAGATGATGTCATCATCTGCCAAATCTGCTATATACAGCAGATAGTGATATTGCAGGGAGCCGTCTCTCTTCATTATCGGTCCATACGATTCCGACAGAGCCGATATCCCAGCATATAGTGCTCAAAAACCTTAGCCTGCCTGGCACTGACTGTTTAAGAGGCTTCTCTCCATTTTGTTTGGCAACAGACAAGGGATTTTAAAAAATCCCAGTATAAGGCCGCGGCCACACTTACCGCTAGACGTCCGTTCATAACGCGACGCTAGCACACAGGGGGCGGTCCTCGGCCCGAACGCACATGCATTTCCAGAGAAACGCATGCGATCGGCTTATCAATTGCATGCGTTTCCCTGTTAACGCATGTGCGGTCGGGCCGAGGACCGCCCCCCTGTGTGCTAGCGTCGCGTTATGAACGGACGCCTAGCGGATCGTGTGACCGCGGCCCAACATGTTGGTTATGGAGTTATGGTCCATCTCCGCCCAAGGGCAAATACATTTTTGGAATCAGTATCACCAGGGCAGGGTATGTCACAGGAAATCCTGAGGCCTGCTGTCACATGACAGGGGCATGACAAAAGTGACAACCAACTTTTACAGGGTAAGTATTACATCAGTATTCCTATAAGGGTCTTAGACTTACCCTGTTAAAGTTTGCCATACTTGTAAAGTATACACTACGATATTTACACAGCTGGCAGACTTTATTTCAGATCCTTCCCTTGTCTGAGACTGTCTGGTGAATAGTGCCAAGAAGTTAACTGTGACATCTAGCTGCAACAGTTTCCTAAAATGTAATTCACTTTAAAGGGAACCTGTCACCATTTTCACTAAAGACAGGTTGCAGAGGCCCATTACACCCACATTGTACATACCTTATATACTCGTGTATAAGCCAGGTTTTTACAGTCAATAAAAAAAAAAAACGTACATACCTTCTGGCACCCCCGATGCTCGGCGCGGCTCCTCTTCTGTCTTCTCTGCGACGCGTCGGTCCCTGCAGCTTCTCTTCTGTAACAACCGGAAGAGACGTGGCCATGCACTCTGCTCTGCCGGCTGTTACAGCAGACAAAGCAGCAAACCGGAGCATCACGGAGGAGACAGAAGAGGTGAGTATATAAGTTTATTTTTTTAAGTGCTGGGTAAACTGGGGGCTGGCTACATACTAAAGGGGGCTGGCTAATAAAGGGTGCTGGTTGGCTAATAAAGGAAGCTGGCTAATAAAGGTGGCTGTCTGGCTACTAAAGGGGGTCGGTTGGCTGTATACTAAAGGGGGATGGCTGGCTATATACTAAAGGGGGATGGCTGTATACGACAGGGGTCTGGCTGGCTATATACTAAAGGGGGATGGCTTTATACTCGAGGGGGCTGGCTGGTTGTATACTGGGAGCATGTGACCAATGCATTTCCCACCCTCGGCTTATACTCAAGTCAATAGGTTTTCCTAGTTTTTGGTGGTAGAATTAGAGGTCACAGCTTATACTTGGGTTGGCTTATATTCTTGTATATACGGTATGGCTTTCTGCCTTCTCTCAGCATTTGCATTACAATATAATTGTGTATTATAACTTACCTTGCACCCTGACAGAATCCTCTGTGTAGTCCCAGGAGTTGGGCTTTGGTTTGTCTGTGCTGCTCACTCCTCAGCTCTCACCTTTGTGCTCCTGTACAGCTCCTCCCTCTGCTTCTTTATAGAGCTCACAGCCTGGTGAGATGACATCAGTGTGAGAGGGAGGAGCTGTATAGGAGCACAAAGGTGGGGGCTGAGAGCTGAGCAGTCTGCTCTAGTAATGGGAATTACGTATCTTCTTAGTGAGCTGGCCCTTTAGGCTCCGCTCACTGAGAAGAGCCGACTCTTCTGGCTCCTGAACGGTTCCCTATTAAATATATAATAGGGAGCCGCAGGCCAGTTAATCACCTCGCACCACTCTACTTCTAACCCAATTGTATCGGGTCAAAGGAGACGTGGTGAGTCGGTTCGTTCTTGAACGACACATCACTAGTCTGCTCCTGTGCATCTGGTGTCCCATGCCCCAGGCCGTCAGCACTGTACCCTCTGTTTGTTTAATGGGGCAGGCACTCTCATTCCAAGAGCTTCTGGCATACCCAGCTGTCCCCTGTCCCACAGTGTTTGATACAGAGATAGGATCGTTGAAGTAGTCAGACCACTTTTCTGAACCACTTGATGGGTTACATGATCGTGTTGCTGTTAACATTCGTATTTACAAAACACAAATGTTAATGTGATGTTAACACATTCATTATGGGGTGCTGCCACACGTTCTGCTGTGATTAAGTTTAGAAATGGAATCAAAGTGTGCTGGTTATCACATGGATTTCCATAGACACACACATGTGATCGGGCTGCGCCTCTGTGCGCTTTTATTCCACTTTTAAACGTAATTAAAGCATTACGCGTGAGTGTGGCCGCACCCTTAACATTGTGTTAACATTTTGTAAATGTTAACACCAATGTCATTAGGTAAATCTCATCTCTTCAGCTGTTGCATTGCATTTCATAACGCAACACAAATGCTATGTGTGAAGGAAGCCAAAAGAAAATGCAAATTGTGGATATTTACACTTTTTATGTGTAATAGTTTTCGACAACCCATAATTACAAGGTTGGCATGGCACACATACTGTGTATTATATATTGTTAATGGAAGTCAAATCAGATTCCAAATTTAATGATGGTCATTACCCCATCCAATTATCAGAAGACTCTGCAGTAAGTCTATGATGGCGTTTTATATCGTATTTACTTGCTATTACATATAGCACTGTTCACACATGTGTCTGTCCTGCACTGTCGGTAGCACAGTAGTGAGTTCTCAGGACAGTGTATGTCCTCCCCCATTCTCCCTCCTGCAATGGACGCGCCCAGGCCCCAGAGCATGTGATCTGGTAATGGGCGTCACATGTTTACTCGGAAGAAGGGGGGAGCGTCCTGTTCGGGTATCATGTAATGTATGTTATTGTGGTGCCGGCAGGGGATTACCGAGTGATCTGCTGACATTAGGATGAGGACGGAGACGGGTAAGACTGGTAATAATACTGTCATCATTGACTGGGAGATCACAGCTAACATCTGTGTATATCTATGTGCAGAGACCAGGAGGACTACTACTCTCATCATAGCTATGGATGCCAGAAGCTTCATTCTTCTCTCTACATAATATCCTGACATGGGAGTCTGCAGAGGCCTGTGATGTGCAGCTGTTACCCCAGGTGCTAGTGTCCACCATGGTGCAGCTGTACAACTGCCATCCCTTTGGATCGCAGAGGATCGTCCCCACCAGACAGGCTCCAGAGGTGTTCTGCTGCAGCCGTGACAGCGTCTTTGTCACCTGCGCCGGTGGCTGTAAGGTGGAAGTGTTCAGCGTGGGACAGGAGTTGTGTCAGCCTGTCTGCAGCTTCAACACGTTGGGCAGAGTGGTGCATATGAGCTACAGCGATGTAGGTAAGTCTGCGGGGCACAGGGGGCAGGATCTTTACACCGTTACGTGGCTTATATTGCAATGTTTAACCCCAAAGGCCTTGTACACAATACAAACACGTGGTTACCTATCTCAGGCATTTCAGGAGAAACGCATCTCCGATCAGGTTAGTTAGCGTTGTGTTTACAAACCTCGGCCCAATCTCATTAACGTTTCCAGTGAAACACAAAAGGTACTTACTGATCGCATACGTTTCGCTGCAAATGCGTTCCGGACGAGGCATGCCTCCATTGCACTAGTGTAGTTGTATACGCAGCGCTAGCGGTACATGTGACTGCACTCTTAGTGCTAACACCCCTGATCAGTGCTAGCAGGCTATATACCAAATGGAGGGGCCGGCTGTGCACTCCAGGGGGCCGGCTATGTAGTGGAAGGCTGTGACCAATGCCATTTCCACCCTAGGCTTATACTCGATTCAATAGGTTTTCCCAGTTTTGATGGTAAAATTAGGTACCTCAGCTTTTTTAATTGGGGTCGGCTTATACTGGAGTATATACAGTAATAAATACCATCACTAAAAAGTACAATTTGTTACGCAGAAATAAGCCCTCATACATTTCTATACACAGAAAAATTGAAAAAGTTATAGATTTGTGAAGGTGGGGAGGAAAAACTGAACAAAAAAGGCTGTGTCCTTAAGGGGTTAACCCCTTCCCGACACTTGGCATAATAGTACTGCACGGCAGTAGTACTGGCAGTTGCTCCCGGACAGAGCATATGCCAGAGGCTGTGGGTGTCAGGTACACCCGCCTGTAACGCCCATGATCAGAGATTCCTGCACAGCATGTAAGGTCACGGTCACACGTACCACTAGGCGTTCGTAATAACGCGATGCTAGCGCACAGGAGGAGGTCCTCGGCCCCAATGCACATGCGTTTCCGCGGCCTAAGGGCTTCTGAGCCCCTTTCCCATGACTGTGCAATCAGTCCACCAGGTCAGGCCCTGCATTCATTGAAATGAATGTGGCCGTATGCTACACGTATGAAAATGGTACAGCACTGGTAGAGTACAGCTATTTTCATACGTTCATGTGAAAGGGGCATCAGGTGAAGTAATGTGACAATGCTTTTCTTATCACAATGAAATTGTTGTGCAGTGCAGAAAATATTGTATTGTGTTGTTGTAGAGATGGGTTCGATGAGGCGCATTGGGCTAACCTCTGGTGCCTGTGCAGCCGGAGCAGTACACCCCAGGGTACATACCATACCCTTGGCGCATGTAAGGTAAAGCCGTAATGTGGTACGTCGGCTTCACTGTGTGACAGCGCTGCGGACCGAGGTAATTATAAAAGTTTGTCTTTTCAATAGCAGGCACAGAAGGACTACCTACATGGCTATTTTGGACACTAAACCACCGGTCACAAATCACCCCAAATAGGTGTCCTCTAAGTAGGTCCTAATAACTTTGGTGTTCACCATAATGTGTGGTCATCCCACTCTGACTGATCATTAGAAAGTAGACTCTGGGGAACATCGCAATTAGTAACGAACCACCAGCAGTCGTTTTACCCTTCACAGTACCTCCAGGCCAAGAGGGCGTGATGGAGGCGTGGCCTGCGAAATCGCTATGATCTGCAAAACCTTAATGTTGAACCTTTTTGCCGCAAATCTAGATGTAATTCTTCTGATACACTGCGGCTCGGGGGTTGGGGCTTCCATCGTATGACAGCGTTTTATGAATTTTCCACCTCTCTATGTATAACACGTTCCAATTTTGTTTGATAAATGCGTGTAACCACTTACAATATCTCTTCATCCTTAGGGGACTATTTGGTAACAATTGAGGAGAAAAACAATATTTGCTCTCTGAGAGCCTATGTGAACTGGAGATGTCAGACCTCCGGGAGCTCCCGGGTCAGCGTACGGATGCTTGGCCTCCAGTTAGAATCTTTCCAAAGTGGAATTTCCAAGGACCAGATGGAAATCATAGAAATGCCCCTCTCTGAAAACCCACAGTGCCTCTCTTGTTGTCCTGTGCGGGGGGATCTTCTAGTCAGCTGTACAAGCAAACTAGTGGTCTTCAACTTGAAGTACATTACTATCCAGGATACTACAGTGCTGGATTTTGACAGATCCTTGGTTTTACACATAAATGGAGTTGTACCCAGTCAGCTGAGCTTTTGTTCTTGGTATATTGGTCTAGCTAACGACCTGGAAGTTCTGGTGTTAAGATTGAGCTCAGAGCCTCCAAGAGGAACCAACATTTCCTTTAAGAACGCAACAGAAGTGGAAACATTTCCTGATAAAGGTACAGTTTTAATAGGTATTTTTACTTGTGAGATTTGAACCAGTGTTACTATTCTGAAGCCTATGTTTGATGAGGAACATAAAAATCGTAAATGTTCTTGATGATTACCTTAATCTTTGAAGCTTTGTAATATACTTCATTAAGTAAAGCAGCTTCTTTGTGTTTTGTTCCTGTTCTTCCCACTGCAGTAAACTGTTTATCTGAGAGTCTTCTGACAAATAAGGAGGCTAATTTATTATTAATCTCTTCCATACCTAAAGAATATTGCCCTCGATGATTCAGCTCTCTCAGGAGATTACACTATCCAGGGACTGTAAAGAGTTAAGCCATTAGATAGATTATCAGGTGTCTTTATCTCTCAGCTGTCAGTGGATACAGGATAGAAAGCTGATTTACACAAACTGCTTAATACAAGAAGAAAGGCAGAGGAAAAAGAAGGGCACGTAACAGATTTCTTTATTTAAAGTATAATACAAAGTCTGTTATTATCATTGTCACAAGTGATTTCTAAAATTTTGTGGAAAGTTAAGGAATACTTCAAGGATAACTGTGACTCATCATTCTATTTGTTCTCTTAGTTAACCCTGTGTTAACAATACTTTCTTTTCATAGGTAGTAAGAATGGCCTTGTAGCGCCATCCCAAACATTAGAGTGTGAGGACTTTGTCTTGTGTCACAGGCCTGTGGAACTCATCGGAGAAGACTGCAAATCCTGCAACATATTAGTCACACCAGAACCAGCAGGACTGTCACCCGATGCCCAGAGTCATTGCCACGTGGAATATATAATGTACAGGTAATACAATAAATGATTAGGCTAATCCTGTAGGCTGACCACATGGGTGCCCTGGTATATGTTGGCATTTTTATATTTTTATCTTTTCTACCATCTCTTTAATGGTAGAGCACTGCACAGCCTGCCATTTATACCCTAGCAGCAGAGGTCGCACTAACATTTTTCCAGAAGGGTAAAAATACTCCTCTCACCATTTTTGAGGAGTATTTTTACCCGAGGAGGAGTATGAAAATTTCGGTAATACACATAGCACACTCACACGGCACACAACACAGCACCGCACACACTCACGGCACACAGCACCGCACACACTCACGGCACACAGCACCGCACACACTCACGGCACACAGCACCGCACACACTCACGGCACACAGCGCCGCACACACTCACGGCACACAGCGCCGCACACACTCACGGCACACAGCGCCGCACACACTCACGGCACACAGCGCCGCACACACTCACGGCACACAGCGCCGCACACACTCACGGCACACAGCGCCGCACACACTCACGGCACACAGCGCCGCACACACTCACGGCACACAGCGCCGCACACACTCCACACTCACAGCGCCGCACACACTCCACACTCACAGCACCGCACACACTCCACACTCACAGCACCGCACACACTCCACACTCACAGCACCGCACACACTCCACACTCACAGCACCGCACACACTCCACACTCACAGCACCGCACACACTCCACACTCACAGCACCGCACACACTCCACACTCACAGCACCGCACACACTCCACACTCACAGCACCGCACACACTCCACACTCACAGCAGCGCTCACACTCCACACTCACAGCACTGCACACACGGCGCACGGGACAGGAGGAGGGGGTGAGCGCTGCTTACGCCCTCATACATACAGCATGTACACACATACAGTATATACAGACATGCTGCATACACAAAACAAATACGAATACGTACAGCATAAACACACATAGCACATACACCAACACAGCATATTCATACACTCACAATGTACACACACCATATACACTCACAGCGCAACCGCACACACCATACACAAACAGCACTCACTCACACAGCATATTCATACACTCACAGTGCACACACACCGGCACACACCATACACTCATACAGCATATTCATACACTCACACAGCATATTCATACACTCACAGTGCACACACACCGGCACACACCATACACTCATACAGCATATTCATACACTCACACAGCATATTCATACACTCACAGTGCACACACCATACACTCACGCAGCATATTCATACACTCACAGTGCACACACACCGGCACACACCATACACTCACGCAGCATATTCATACACTCACAGTGCACACACACCGGCACACACCATACACTCACGCAGCATATTCATACACTCACAGTGCACACACACCGGCACACACCATACACTCACGCAGCATATTCATACACTCACAGTGCACACACACCCGCACACACCATACACTCACGCAGCATATTCATACACTCACAGTGCACACACACCCGCACACACCATACACTCACGCAGCATATTCATACACTCACAGTGCACACACACCCGCACACACCATACACTCACGCAGCATATTCATACACTCACAGTGCACACACACCCGCACACACCATACACTCACGCAGCATATTCATACACTCACAGTGCACACACACCCGCACACACCATACACTCACGCAGCATATTCATACACTCACAGTGCACACACACCCGCACACACCATACACTCACGCAGCATATTCATACACTCACAGTGCACACACACCCGCACACACCATACACTCACAGTGCACACACACCCCATAAACACACAGACACACCACAGCACACACACACACACCACAGCACACACACACACACACCACAGCACACACACACACACCACACCCATAGAGGGACTTACAGTCGAGGGGAGCGGAGGAGCAGAGGAGTCGAGGAGCCGAGCAGCGGACGAGGGGGGAGGGGGTCAGGGAAGAGCGGAGAGCTGGGGAAAGAGCGGCATTAGCGACAGCCCCGGCCCCCCCTTCTGATGGGCCGTCTCAATGGCGACCGCGGACGGTACGCCACTGCCCACACGTCTCCCCTGGGGCGGGTGCTCTCACTCCGGCCCGCCCCTAGTCATGTGTCCCGCTGAGCGGTCCAGCGCGCGCTGTGATCGCGCTACTGATATTTCTCTCCTTTGCGGCGCGCACTGAACCGCTCAGCCTGCGCGCTACAGGGAATAATTGCCAAGCGTAACTTTACGCATGGCAATTATTTTGGGGGGTAATGGGGCCTCATCACGCGTCTATGACGCGTGGTGAGGCGTTAATGCGACCTCTGCCTAGCAGCATGTGTAGGTTTGAGTTGTACAATTAGCAGATTTGTACTCTTGTTCTTTACGTACATATAATTATAATGCTGTACTATGTTTTATTTTTATATTATATAAGTATTTCTTACTTTATTTTTATGTAGGAGGTTTGCACCAGATTTTAGCGATGGCTTCAATGTAGAAAGCACAAGACTGCATTCTTTACAATTCCTACCTCTGTATAAAACAGGTAAGGTCATATTGAATGCTACCGGCACAGTTCTGCTTTATGACATTCTTGAAATGTTTTTGGATTTTTCAGGCCTGTAAAGGCCTGAGCGCAGTTCTTCAGCAAGTGAAGCAGCTTCTCTATCTTTTTTCTGTTCTTTGTCTTGTAGTGAGCAGAAAGCCTTCTGAGCTCTGTCCATTTCAGACAGATAAGGAGATAATTATTAACTCTTTCCATACCTAGCGATCACCACTGCCTCATACATACTTCCCTCTGTCTTGGATGTAGCTTGCCCCAGTATTAAATTTGGGAAGCCGTTGCCTGACAAACCTTTTCCACCTATTTATCTCCACACGTCATTGAGGAAAAAGACCAGTGGGGGCTGTTGGAGCATCTGGATTGTAGCGGTCATCCCATGTATAGATATATACAAGTATCACTGGGGTTTCACCTTATTGTCTAGCAGTCTAGGTTGACAGCTCTGTGTTATGATTATTTGTGTTTCTTTTTTATCTTTTTTTAATTTTTTTTTATAGTAAACCATTTGCCTGCTACTGCGGCGAAAAACACAACTTCTCAGAAGGAAATGTCAAGTCTGTTTTGTTTCTTCTCCATGCCACATGTGGGCTTCTTGTATACTCTTGTCCATTCTGTAGAGCTAATATCGGTCTACCAGTATCCAGAAAGGTCACAGCAGGCCGTCCTGACTACCCAGTTTCTCCATGTTATTACAAGGTATTATTATATCAAAACATTTGTTTCTGGTAAGGCTGGCAATAGACATGAGATATGTCAGCAGACAGCTAAGCCTCCTGACCATCATATACACATGCACACTCAGAGCTATTTGTTAAGATGGCGCTCTATGGCACTATAGTTTTAAAGGGAAGCTGTCATCAGCCGCACCCCTGTTAAACCCCAAACATGCCTTATAGGGTGCATTAAATGTTGTCCAGGCATGTCTTTATAATTATGGTGTGCCGGCCTCACGCTGAAATAACAACTTAGCATCACAGGCAGCTAGCAGTCAGTGGGTCGCGCTTCGGGGTAGAGCAGTCAAGCATTCACCAAGCCTCCAGGCAGCTTCGGCATCAAAACTCCTCCCACAGCTCTCCGTTGAGCCGATTCCTGCCCTGCCTTCTGTGCCTCTGCGCTCTCGCTTGAAATCTCCTGTCTATTATCTCCTCTTGGGCTCTTCGTGTATCTGGAGGAAAAACGGCGCACTGTGCAAGTGCCGCCGACTGTGAACTTTGCCGGCCACGCATTCAACAGTTACGCGACTGCGAAGAGCACAGTTGACCGCGCATGCGCAGTGCATGTTTCTCAGTCCGGATATGCGTAGGACCAGAGAAGAGATAATAAACGCACTGCACTTGTGTGAGATTTTGAAGAGAGAGCGCAGAGGACGGGGAGGCACAGAAGGCAGGGCAGGAATCGGATCAAAGGAGAGCTGTAGGAGGAGTTTTGATGACGGAGCTGCCTGGTGGCTTGTTGAACGCTTGACTGCTCTACCCAGAAGCCAACCCCTGACTGCTAGTGAATATAAGTTGTTACTTCAGTGTGAGGCTGGCACACAATCATTATAAGGACATGCCTGGACAACATTTAATGCATCCAATAAGGTATGTTTGGGGGTTTAACAGGTGTGCGGCTGGTGGCAGGATCCCTTTAAAAAAGAGGTTGAAATCCAAATTTAACGTAATAATAGAATTTAACATAATAATGTTTAAAGGAAACCTACCACTTGAAGTGGCAGGTTTCAGATGGAAATACCGGGCACCAGCTCAGGGTGAGCTGGTGCCGGAGCTTATTTTTGTTAGTGTTTTAAACCGCGGTATCGTGGTTTAAAACACTTTTTAAACTTTATACATAGGCTACATAGGAAGTGAAGGAGAGCCGCGCACATGGTAAGCGCCGAGCGCGTACCTCCCTGCGCCGGCTATAAAGTTTAAAAAGTGTTTTATACCGCGGTTTAAAACACTGTCAAAAATCAGCTCCGGTGCTCGGTATTTCCATCTGAAACCTGCCACTTCAAGTGGTAGGTTTCCTTTAACAACATAAGTTTGAAGGCCTCCATAGTTTTATTTTTGTTCAGCCACGTAATAGCTCACCTAACGTGTGAGACCAGTGTAGTGTTTTGGTAGAGAGAGAGAGAATTATGCAGATTTTTTTATCTTTTGTCTATATAAAGACTCTTGTACCCGAAGTGGAACATAAAGAAATATGAATTTGTTTCATTATAGCCACCTGTGAGCCGTGATGCACCCCCATTAGCTTTAATAATAATAATTTTTATTTATTTATATAGCGCACACAGATTACGCAGCACAACACAAAGCATATCAAATTTGTCCCTGTCCCCATGGGGCTCACAATCTAATCAACCTAACAGTATGTTTTGGAGTGTGGGAGGAAACCGGAGTACTCAGAGAAAACTCATGCAAAACACGGAGAGAACATACAAACTCTTTGCAGATGTTGACCTGGGTGGGATTAGAGCCCAGGACCCCAGTGCTGCAAGGCAGAAGTGCTACCCACTTACTTTCAGTGTACTTCAAAAATGTGATTTAAGGTTTTGCGCATAATACATTATTTATAATTTTTCACAGTCAAACATTTTTTAATTTGCATATTACAATGGCCACACTTCTGGTCACCAAAGAAAAAAAATATTTTCTTCTGTTTTCCCTCCATACAGTAACAATCTGCAGTGTTATACTGTGAGGTGCAGTGCAGCTGCAGCTCGGGAAGAGGACCCCTATATCGATACAACTATGAAGGTAAGTGCAAATTTCTTGTAGATTTAAAAATGGCTAAATTGTCCATTGAGATTTCAGCAATGACTTTAAGTATTACTGCCTTTCTCCGTTAACTCGCTCTTATCCATGCTTTGCATCTAGTATTCTGTTACAATAATTACATATAGACTGCACTATTAAAAATGTCAGATCTTACATCCTTCACTTTTAGATACTTTGGCAAATGGTGCTGTGGGATTTTTTTGTCGGACAAGCTGACTTTTTCATGACGCTATTTTGAGGATATTTTTTTTCAAGTGCCTCCACTTGTTATGGCAACGAGTTGTAGCCCATGCACCACCGCTGTTGAGGTTCTGCACTTGGTTTTGCACGGATCACAGTAGCTGCCGATACCTGCCCTGTGCCCGGTACCATCTGTGAGCCCTCTCTCTACACACTTGGTGGCATTTACATTATGATATATGAAGGAGTTAGGTGGTTTCAGTCTCTTAACTTACTGGTCTGACAAAAAGTGACATGGCTTCACTGGAAAATGTTGTGCCTTTCAGAAAAAAGGCAGTGCTTAAAGTGTGACTATAAAACTATAATAATTTTACCAAAATATTATATGTGATTCCCCCTTTAAAAGCAAACAGAATGATGCCTACTTTGTGCTGCTCACCCTTTTCTGTTCTGAAATGTTTGACAAAAATCTTTCTCACCAGAGGTGAAGTGGGCGGAGACTAATATCTGTCCGTTTATGCCCTCAGGCTGAGGCCCGTTAGCTTGCCCACAGATCCCATGATGCCTTGTGTTCTAACTCAAAGAAATTTAGCATTTCATCCATTTAGTTACCCACAAGTAAATCCATTGAACACTGCACAGTGAACATACAGGATATATATGGTGACAGCCTGGAAGCTTCCAGCACATGGAGGAGCAGGAAACATGTAAGTGGAAGAAATTCAAGTAAACCAGTTACATGAAGTCTATAGCCTGTGCTGTGTGAGCACTAAGGGTTAATGGCTACTCTGCACTGAGCCGATGACAAAGTGGGGGAAGGGGGAACAGCATAAGGAGAGGAGAGGACAGAGAGAATTCTGTAGAATCACAGACTGGGATGGAGAGAACGATAGGGAACAAGGAGATCTTGTACCTTACTATTCTGTGCAGGAGACATCTGTATCCACTGTTATGAACACATTCAGCACTGCTACATGCACAGAGAGCTCTGTCACATGACCTCCTCCTCTGTGACCAGAGAGCAGCAGCCTCTCCCCTCCCATGAAACCAACTAGAAAACTATAAACAAACTACGGATTCCAGGGCTTATCAGCACAGGAAGAGGAAGGAGCTACTGCAGCACTAATCTGAGGGGGTAGCAAAGAAACACCTGCATATAGGTTACAAAGATAAAAGGCAAAGTTATTTTACATCCCAAGAGCTATTGATTTGTGGAAAAAAAAATCCTTCACAGTTAGGCCCCTTTTGACGCTGAGAACTTGCATTGCACTCTGACCCATTGTAATCAATGGGCTTTTTCAGACTTGAATTCTTTTTCACGCACACGCACCATACAAGTCTATTGAGATGCATCAAAAACGCATTGCACTCTGAGACGCATGCAAGTGCAATGCGTTTTTTACACAGCAATTGCCATAGAAAAGATAGAGCTCAGTCCTGAGTCCATTTCACGCGCATTACCTGCGGGTGAAAAACGCATTGAAATTGCATTGAAAACGCGTGTGAAAAACTGAGACACTGAACAAACTCTGACTGAAAACTGATTGAACTCTGATGAAAAATGTCAGTTTTTCACTGACCAAACCCTGATCACACCCTGATCAGACTCTGACGTGATCTGCAAAGCAAGTGTGGAAGTGGCCTTACTCTTTAACTGGTCACTTACCTTTAAACAAACCATCCTTTGGCTCTTGCAACCCTTTTCCTTTCTTATTTTTTTCATTTGAAAATTCAGTGAATATCATCTTGCTAGGTACAAGACAGAAGCTCAAGAAGGTGTCAGATTGCACCTACATCTCTTCCCAGCAACAAAAAAGATGCAGCTAAAATTTTTGAAATGGGGCAAAAATTTTTTTGTCTACATCAACAATTATAAAATATACAGTTTCGACTTGCATACAAATTCAACTTAAGAACAAACCTATGGAACTTATCTTGTACGTAACCTGGGGCCTGTCTGTAGTCAAGTTTTACTCTCTATTATGTGCATTTTTGTTCATTTACTTTCCTTTTTTGTTTTCTCAGACTTGCCCACCTGTGTCCCTCGATGTCTGTACACTAAGAATGCAATTATTTATTGGACTGAAAGCCATTCAGCACTTTAATAACTATATAATCATCTTGACAAAAGCCGATATTGAGGACACGGCAAAGAAAATAAAAAACAGCAAAAGGTTATTGTTTGCTTTATGACTTTTCTTTGGAATAACCGACTGTGATATATAAAACAATAAAGAGTACTGTAGAAAATGTAGAGTTGTACGTACATAAAAGGGAAGTTTAATGTAGTTTCGAAGATATTTCACTTATTTATATACAGTACTAATCCCTGAAAACCATTACTTACTGGTTACCAATATCTGATTGATCCCTACAGATCAGCTGTATGAAGGCTGGCAGTCACACTGTAGTGTTCGGTACGCGTCAGTAAATGCTGTAGCCGGTTATCAGTGGCTAGTTCGGGATGTGTGGCTACTCAGGGTGACAATGCCAGTCTATGTACGGACAAACCCCCTTTGATATTATCTTTTTGGCTTTGGGGGTCCTGAGCAGCAGACCTTCACCCTGCACCCCCCCCCCTCCAAATATTATCCATAATGTTGGAACTAAATTTGCAGCTTGGATACAGAACCATGCTGGGTCGGGACGCTGTATGTTCCCGGGGGCTGCATATTGGGCAGGTAGTCATACTAACGTCTATTTCATTGTAGCTCAAGAAAGGTGAGCAGTGTGAAGAACAAGCCCTCCGCTGAGTCTGAACATGGCTGGAATCTCTATGTAGTGAGCACCACACCCACGCTTCAGCTCTACAGAGAAATGGTATCCATTTTATTACATATAGCACCTGTTCATACAAAATAAACCCTGTCTTTAGCTTTTGGTCCACCAAAGCACTAACCCGTATGTATGAGGCATGTCCATGTAAGTGAGAATATGACTTGTGTCAAGTACAGTAAAGCCATTTATATGTCATTTGTCCTCTGCTCTCAGATGCAAACCCTTCCCGACCTCCTCGTATATGTCATGTATTATGAAGGGGGTTGTATCAGTAAAGACATAACCTGTGCTGCAGAATTCCCTATAGTAGTGAATGGAGGGTAAAGCTCCATTTACTTCTACGGGACAACCAGGACAGCATATGGAAGCCAAGTCCCTGAGGTCCATTTCTGTATGAGGCAGGACAACTTGTGGTCCTCCATTCTGCCAATCATCCCTACACTGAGAACCCCAGTGGTCAGAAGTTTATCCCCTTTAGCAAACAGTTGAAAATGGCTTCACTCTGTAAAGAACCATTACTCCTCTGCTTCCCTCATAAACATTTGGCTACGGGCAAATAAAACTTAGTGTAATTATTGACTGCCGTGTATCCGCATATTAGATTCCTATCCAGACCAATTCTCTTTTTAGTTTTCTTTTACATATTTATATGTGTTAAAGGGGAATGTTAGGATACGGCTGAGCGGAGAGACAGCTGGGTAAACATGACATTCCACATCTTCCTACCAAAGCAATTGGTAGATACACCCTAGGCACACGTTCTGAACCCATAGGCTTTGGGATGGAAGACTGTAAGGAGCAAAAGAGTCACAGGGTATGTCACGTCCACTGCATGAGGACCAGTGGTCAAAGTGGTCAATCCCCTTATTTGAGTTGATACTAGGTTCTGCATATTGCACATTAATACATTATTTATACATTATACATTTATACATTATACATTTATACATTAATACTTCCAGAACCGCCCCTCTCCCAAGGCCTCATGCACACGACCTTATGGTCTTATCTGTTCTGTATACATTGCTGTATTCTGGCTGTAAATACCGGAAGTATTGCAACCGTGTGGCACCATATCCTTACAGTATCAGTATAAAATATGGTGGGCTGGCAGATAATGGATGGCTGACTATTGGCCGGCTGACAGAATGCCCCTCCCACTGGTTCTGGATACTGCACGTATATACAGCATATGGTGCACAGCTGTATGCAGCATGTATTTAGCCTGTTTTTATACGTTCCCATTGAGTTCTATGGGCTGTATGGAAAGGAAATACTGTAGAAAATAGGCTCTATATTTTTGTACGGTGGACAATACGGCTATGTACATGGATGGCCGTATTGCCCATTGGAATGTATGGGGCCGGCCATTTTGATACAGTCTCTACACGTTCATGCATGGGGCCTTACCATGGCGTGGTGTGCATGTTATGGCGGCTAAGCTCCATTCACTTCTTTACAGCTGACCTACAATACCTGCACAAACCATGGTCAGATATGATTACAGCTTGCCTCCAAATACAGTGCCATAACTCCTATAACCCCTAGTTATTTATTGGCAACTTTAAAATATTTTGTGCCTGCAGTCCTGGATTGTACAGTATTGTATATGTGCTAAAAGACATAAGTAATGGAAGTTTTATTTATTACTAATATTTACTTGGTTAAACACTTTATCCATTGTGAAGCCTTTAAGAAAACTCTCAATATATGTTTATAGGAGTTTTGATAAAACTTGATAGATTCTGCATTCACATTGTTTCCATCGGCTGTCTTCCCCAGGTGGAGTATAGTAAGAGATATGACACTGTGAAGACCCAGGGCAGTATTCATCTCCTTAGTGAAGCTCACCTGCTGCTGAGGGCGGCATTACTTAACCCAGACCTGGCGCAATGTGAAGACAAGGTGGAGCTGATGGCGGCGTTTAGAGAGAGCTGCGCTTACCTGGGAGACTGCTTCTGCAGGTGAGGATTGGCCCCTGTACAATGATGATCTGGTAATATGATTTCTTTTTTTAAGGCAGTTAAGTTGAATTTGTATGTAAGTGGGAACTGTATATTTTATAGTTGTAGCTCCTGACAAATTTTTTTTGGTCTCTGTGACAATTGGATTTTAAAAATGTTGGGTTGTCATAAGCACCAGGATTAACAATAAAGCTTCATTACAGACACCTGTGATAATTGTTATAGCTGTTTATTGTAGCCTAGGGCTAAAGTACAGTAAATTACCAATATCCAGAGGTCCGTTTGTAACTGGGGTCGTCTGTAAGTTGGGTGCTCTTAATTAGGGGACCGCCTGTAGTCTGACTGATCAGATGTGGGACTTCCCATCAATTTGATAAGAGCATTAGTTGCGCATGCTGGTGCTACTATCTGGGTCTTTTTATTATATGTACCGTATATTCCGGCGTATAAGACGACCTGGTGTATAAGACGACCCCCCTACTTTCCTGTTTAAAATATAGAGTTTAAGATATATTCGCTGTATAAGACTACCCCTTTTCCAACACATACAAAACACCGGTAAAAATTTAAAAAAAAAAAACAGATTTGAATTTAACATGGTCCTTTTTTTAATTTAAATTCTTATGACATGCAGGTATATAGCAGGAAAACTGTCTCTCATAAACATAAGGCATACAACAACAACATTACCATCGTCCATTTTACTGTAAATGTTACCAAACTGTACCTTAAATTTTTATTTTATTAAATATTCCATGCCATGTATTCAGAAGCAGAAAAAACGCATTTGCGCCATTTTCTTGTGGGCTTGGATATTACGCCTTTCACTGAGCGCCCCAAATGACATGTCTACTTTATTCTTTGGGTCGGTACGATTAAGGGGATACCAAATTTGTATAGGTTTTATAATGTTTTCATACATTTACAAAAATGAAAACCTCCTGTACAAAAATTATTTTTCTGATTTTGCCAACTTCTGGCGCTAATAACTTTTTTATACTTTGGTGTACGGGGAGCGGCGATCCCAGGTAAGATGGCGGCACCCATGCGCCGCTATCTTTTTGAGCAGTGGCGTAACTAGAGTCCTCTGGGCCCCAGGGCAAAATTCCCGACAGCAAACCCCCCCCCCCCCCCCCCCGGGTGTGCATAAAAACATTGAACACCATCCACCAGTAGCTATAATTAATGTCCCCCCCTCACCAGTAGCTATAATTAATGTCCCCCCCTCACCAGTAGCCATAATTAATGTCCCCCCCTCACCAGAAGCCATAATTAATGTCCCCCCCCTCACCAGTAGCCATAATTAATGTCCCCCCCTCACCAGTAGCCATAATTAATGTCCCCCCCTCACCAGTAGCCATAATTAATGTCCCCCCCTCACCAGTAGCCATAATTAATGTCCCCCCCTCACCAGTAGCCATGATTAATGTCCACCCCACCAGTAGCCGTGATAAATGTCCCCCATAGGTAATATCCCCCCCAAATAGCCATTTCCTAACTTTCACCTATGCCTCCCCCCCAAATAGAAACAGGGCCCCATAGATTTAAGCAAAATGAAAAATAAAACTTACCTAGTTATTCCGCTCCTCTTCGCGCTCTCTCTCTCTTCTAAAGATCGGCGCAGGCGACGGCTGATGACGCGTCTGCCAGGTCAGGTGCCGGGTCATAGACCTCAGCAGACCCGGCGCAGGCAGGCGCGTCATTAAGCCTGTGCCGGCGTCGATGGATGAGGTGGGTGGGAAGGTGGGCGGATCGGGGGCCCTTTCAAATTTTAAATTGGGACAGCTCCAAGCCCTCCTGATCCAGCGCACGGACCAGATGCAGAACAGTCCGTGCACTCTAAGGGAAAGGCCCGCGGCTCTCACAATTTAAAACATCTGCCCGCTGTGCTGCGCCGAGTTATCAGCGCAGCGCAGGGGTCAGGTGCGGGCCTCGGTACCGCGATCGGTACGCCACTGTTTGAGGCTGCCGGCAGACAACGCTGTGAAAACACCCGCGATCGGTGCTAGCACCGATCGCGGGTGTTACCGGTAGGCCTTTGCTGCAATATGCAGCAAAGACTTACCGGCTATGGAGAGGGCTCAGCCCATGAGCTCTCCATGCAGCGCGACCCGACCGCCGCCGTGAAAGACGACCCCAGAGAAGACAGAAGATTTTTCTGTCTTCAAAAGTCGTCTTATACGCCGGAATATACGGTATGTATGTTATTACATTGACTACAGAGTATGATATCACACTGCTTCTCACAGGCAAGAGATAGTTACATGGCAATGTGGTATAAAAAGTAGTGCAGTATTTTAACCCGTTAACGCTCAGCGTCCGATATATAGGACGCTGAGCTCAATGACTTAGCGCTCAGCGTCCGATATATCGGACGCTGAGCCCATGCCAGTTCAGCTCAAGATCTGAGCCGAACCGGCATTGGGAAACACGGGGTGCCGGCTATAACTAATAGCCGGCACCCCAGTGTAACACCCGCGATCAGAGTTGACTCCGATCGCGGGTGCTTAACCCGTTAAATGCCGCGGTCAGCGCGACCGCGGCATCTAACATGCCTCTGGGGGGTCTTTCCCCCACGATCGGCCCCCCCGAACCGTTTTCGGGGGGCGCCGATCGTTGCTATAGTAACTCTGGGGTCCGATCTGGACCCCAGAGTTACTTGCAAGAATTGCCAGTAAGATGGCGTCTGTGACGTCATCTTACTGGCACAGTGCCAGCCTATGCAAGTGTATAGGCTGACACTGATAATACTCTGCAATACATGAGTATTGCAGAATATTATCATGAACAAGCAATCAGAGGATTTCTTGTTCATGTCCCATGGTATAAAAGTGAAAAAGTAAAAAAAAAAATGTTATTCAATAAAAAAATAAAGTAATAAATCACTAAAAATGCCCAAAACCCCCAAAACATATAAAGAGACATATAACTAAAAAAAAAGTCTAAATCATAACACAAACCCCACATATATAGTATCACCGCGTCCGTAACAACCCGTAGAATAAAAGTAAATCATTATTGAACCCCCACGATAAACGCCGTAAAAAAAAACTGCTATAAACCTTCCAAAAATTATGATTTTTAGCTATTCAATCCCACAAAAAATGCTATAAAATACGATCAAAAAACCATGTGTACTCCGACATGATACTGGTGCAAAGTACAACATGTCCCGCAAAAAATAAGCCATCAACCAGCTCCGTAGCCAAAAAAGTAACAATGTTATGCCACTTGGAAGACGGCAATACATAAATGATAGATTTTTCCCCACATTAGGGTTTTGTTTGACAAATTTAGTAAAACGTAAGAAAATATATTCAAGTCTGGTATCCCCGTAATCGTATCGACCCATAGAATAAAGATAACATGATTATTAGTCTATACGGTGAACACCAAAAAAAAAAAGAGTAAAAAATCCAGTACAGAATTGATGCTTTTCTACTCCTGCCCTCAAAAAAAGTTCCTAAATTTTCAACAATAGGTGATACCAACCCCAAAATGGTAACAATGGAAAAAGCATCTCATCGCGCAAAAAAAATGGCATCACATGGCCCCAATAACGCAAAACCGAAAATTTTATAGCCTTCAAAAGGGGCCAATGAGGAAACTAAAATCCTGGCAGCTGCAGGGCGCTCCTTCCCTTCTGCGTCTCGCTGTGCGCCCATAAAACAAGTAACGGCCACATGTGGGGGGTCTCTGTACTCGGGAGAAATTGCAGAACAAATTGTATGGTGGGTTTTCTCTTTTTATATTTTGGAAATGTGTAAATTTTAGGGCTAAATGAACGTATAAGGGAACAATTTGACCATTCTAAATTTCACCTCCATTTTGATTCAATTACTATGAAGATCTCAAGGGGTTAACAATCTTCGTAAAAGCTGTTTCTGATAGCTTGAGGGGTGCAGATTTGAAAATGGGTTGGTTATATAGGGGTTTTGATGCTAAATATGTAAAATTTCATTCCAAACTGTATTTATCCCCAAAATAGTCAATTCTGAAAATCCGGAAAAGCAATATTCTTTTTGTAAGCCGCGTGACAACAAAATAAATTATCCAGACATTTCAGAAATTATGAAAATGTAAAGTAGACAAATGGGAAATGTTATTCAGCAACTTATTTAGGTGGTAAATCTATCTGCCTGGAAACGCAATGATTTTGAATTTCGAAAATGGCAAATTTTTCAAAAAATTTATCATATTTTCTTTTTTTTTTTTTGTAAATAAACGCAAAACTTATCAGCCAAAATTTACCACTAAAATGAAGTACAACATGTGGGGAAAAAACAATCTCAGAATCGTTTTGATAAGTAACAGTGTTCAAAAGTTATAACCATATAAAGCGACGCAGGTCAGAATCCAAAAAATCGGGCTGAGCCTTAACCTGCAAAATGGCTGCGTCCTTAAGGGGTTAAGGTATATATTTTTTTGAAAGCCTAAATCTGGGGTGCGTCTTATAGTCTGAAAAAAACTTTATATACTAAAAGTAAGATGCACAAAATCTGTGTACTTTGCGACCAAAATCAAGAGAAAGTGTCGGCCTTTACACGGAGGGGTGCGTGCACTGCCTTCGACAGCACATAGAAAGTAATGCCGTCTTGTGTCAGCCACAAAAAAAACATCTAGCACATGGCCCCATCACATGTTCCTGTGCATGAGGGCTAAGGCTGTATGGAGTAGGGGCAGGGGCTGAGCTTTCTCTATACATGGCGGGTGCCATTGGTACAATACAGCAGACACCTGCAACAGAGCAACTGCATGTTTTTTGTAAATTTCTAATGCATTTGGAATTTTTTTTCAAACTTCCAGTACATTGCATGGATTAATGAATTGTGGCCTTTGGAATTTGGGGAATAAAAAGTGGAGAAGGGGTTTAGAAAATATACAATTGGAAGTGAAAAACATAGTAGAAAAAAAGTGAAATTATATTTTTCAATTCATCATTTAAGTAAAAAGATAAGTTAACCGTATAAGCCGAACCGAGTATAAGCCGAGGGTTGGAAATGCATTGGTCATAGCCCCCCTGTAGTATATAGCTAGCCCCCCCCTGTAGTGAATAGCCGGCCAGCCCCCGTTTAAAAAAATAAAAAATTAACACTGTACTGATCTTTCGGACGCCCCCACAGGTCCTCTTCTTGCTTTGGGTCCTTCGGTCTTCTTCGGCTTCTTGTCGGCTCGTTCTGCTCCTCCTCGGGTTTTTACGCTCGGCTGGCACACAGAATAAGGTCAGCCACTTGCCAACGTCATTGTATGTGAGCCGCCAGGATCTTGAGGGAACCTGAAGAGGAGCGAAGGACCCGAAGTGGCATCAGAACATCAGAAGCAGAAGAGGACCTAAGGGGGGGCATCAGAAAGTGCAGTGTTAATTTTTTTATAGACTCGAGTACAAGCCGAGGTTTTTCAGCCCCAATTTTGTTCTGAAAAACTCAGCTGATACTCGAGTCTATACAGTAAATACTTTTCCTTTTTAAGGACAAATCGATTTTGGTTAAAATCGCAGGCCTTAAAGATTTTATTTAATTTCATTACTTGATAGTAGCTATTATTTAAATGTATTTATTGCATTTTTCTATGTGTCTTGCCTCTGTAGCTTGGACACAAAGAGTTCCCATCTCGCACTCCCTTACTACAAGATGTCCAATTTATCGATGTCCGATGTTATAGAACGTGTATTATCTAAAGACCCGCAGCAGGACTATGGCAAAGGCTTCCTGTTCTACCTCAGACATTCACTTTATGAAGAACTGGATGAGATACTTAGTGAAGTATGAAAGTTTTCATGTGATTTGAAGTTTGTTTTTTTTGTACACATTTTTTTTTTTTTGGAAATCCATTATAGGGAGTCTGGCAGCAGTGTTGACCACATACAGCTACATATAGTATTATATAGCATGCTTGAAGATATGTTTAACCATACTTACATGTATCTCAGCGTCATGACTGTGAAAAATGCATTTATATTCCAGGAATGTAGCTGGACTTGGAGCAGTGTGGTGCACATCTGTATGAGATATCTAGCTAGATATTCCAGCAGTAAGCTAACCAGAATCCTGTTTCTGCTCTTTTTCAGAGCAGTGAGGAGAGGCTATAGTCCAGCTACAATCCTGGAATGTAGATCCATATTTCACAGTCTCGCTTCTACTAACGGCACACACAAAGATATGGTTCGACCGATCACCAGGATTGCTACCTATCGTTGTCTATAGCTTAATAGGATCAGAGTTGCTGGTAGACTCTATATACACAGTAACAGGGAATGGTCAGAGAAAAGATAACTTTAGTAAATAAATGTTTCTTGCTTTACTGTTGGCACCATCCTTGATTCCTTTTTGGATACAACCAACTCTCACATGACCTCAACAGCCAATCAGCAGTCAAAGGAGAGAATGTTATCCCTCCTGTATCTGCTGCCTGGCGCTTCAGAGGGACATGCGGGTACCATAGTTTTATAAATTAACACATCTCTCTCTGTTGGATTATCTTGTGTTTTTTTTTTTTTTTGTTGTTGTTGTAATTATTGTGTTTTTTTCCATAGACCGTGGCATTTAAAGTGTTGCAAATTTTTAAGGCAGCAGAACCAGCCCAGGTGCCTCATGTCTTATGCAGTCCTTGTATGTCCAATGTCTGCCCCCAAAAAGTTACAGGCCTTTTGGAAACATTAGGCCCATCAGGAAACTCTGTCCTTATTTCCCTTACAAAGGCGGCCATGGCATTGAAGATGCAAGATCTTCAGGTGTATGAAGCGGAGATGCAGCGTTATTCAGAGGTATAATCCATTACAATGACTTGGCTTAAAGAGGACCTATCACCCTCGAAAACGGCACCAGGAGCCGTTACACTGCTAGCGTTATCGGAAACCTCCAATAACGCTAACAAACACCGTTGTGCTGTACACTGGAAACTGGTATTCAGGAGGGGGCGGGATTAGGGGCGGTGACTGCCACAGGACGCACGGCTGTCACAGCTGGCCTATGGAGTGGGCGGGGCAGTCCGGGGAAGAGGCAGCGCCTCGGACTGCCTCCTCATGAATACACTGGACTGCTTTGAGAACAGTCCAGCGTTTCCAGTGTACAGCGCAGCAGTGTTTGTTAGCGTTATCTGAAGTTTCCGATAACGCTAGCAGTGTAACACTGCTGTAACATTGTAGCAGCTCCTAGTGCTGTTTTTAAGGGTGACAGGTCCTCTTTAGGCCTATTGGCCATGAGTGAGTTTAGTCTGACATACTTGTTCCATGCGCATGTGGCGGTTAGATGGATGGACATGCTGAGTTCAGTGATTCTAGATGGTCCAGTAAATCCGGGACACGCACAGTGACTTCGGATGCTTTCATACTCATTTTCCAGTGATTCTGTTTGCAGATGCAGCTCTTGTACAGCTTCCTGGATGAACCAAGGCTTCTTATAAGAAGGAAAGACAGGGAGGTCGTCCCCACAGAGATGTCTCTCCATTTCCGGGACACTTCTCCTGGGTTACTTGTCGCTGCTTTGGTCACTTTTCATGAAAACAGTAAAATTAATCTGAAAGAAGCAGAGTCATTTTTTAAGGTACTTCTTGCATTTTCTGTGAAAATGATAATATATAAATAGATTTGACTTCTTGAAAAATTTTCATGTGGACAAAACGCTCTAGGGATTGTGTGTTCTGCATATTGGACTGACCATGGGACCCAATTTTGCAAACTAAGTTGTTATGAATCGTTCTTGTAGCGGTACCAGCCATGTATGTCCATCCACAATGCTGCACCTCCCTACCACTTCTCTCTTATATCAGTATATCGCGCAACCCTTCTCTTGAATCTGCCAGCGATGTTCGGTTATTCTCTTCCTTTATTTTAACTTCCCAACCATGTCTCCAAGACAACCTGAGCTGCATCAATTCTCTGGAATGCCCTTCCCCAGGCTATCAGACTAATACCCAACCTCCAAATACTCAAATATGCTCTTAAAACACATTTATTTAGGCAGGGCTATCACACTCGCTACACGCAACTTTAACTCTGTCTTTTTTAAACAATTTTGGCTATTGTCCCTGTTTGTTATCCGGAAAATGCAAGGTAGCAAGCAGGGCCGGCTCCATGTGTAATTAGGCCCTAGGGCAACTTACTCATAGACTGTAAGCTCTTGTGTCACCCACTTCTTTCTCATAGTCTGTAAGCTCTTGTGAGCAGGGCCCTCACTCCTTTTGTTCCATGTGACATTACTCTGTAATGTCTTATTTTATTTGTATATGTTCTCCAGAATGTGTAAAGTGCTGCGAAACTTGATGGTGCTATATAAATACAGATTATTATTTAATAATAATAATATTATGACCATCACATGATTATAACAATGGGAGTATTTTATCATTAATTCTAAGCCACTTTCCTTTACATAATTTAAAGTTGAAGTTGAACGTTTAGGCCCGTAGTTGGTTTGCATCTAAACCTGTGACTCTGGGGCTTTTACATCACTTTTTCAAGTTTGCAAAGTAGGTCTATCCAATGGGGCAATGGGGTTTAGAAGGAGGGGAGTGGCACATATTCTACAATTTATGCCAAAAAAGGATCTCCTTGATGGCTTAGATTTGAGATCAGGAGCATGAAACGCTCTTATTCTTCAGGAGGCATACACCTCTTTATAAATCGCATAACAATTTTATCAGAGGGGATCTGACTGGTGCGACCCCCACTCATCATGAGAACAGACCAAACTGTGGACAACCCCCTTTAAATGCAACTCAAAGTGGATACGAAGAATGGTTTGATTAGCAAAACACTTGGTAAATCTCCCTCAATGTTTTATCCATTTTAAGTAATCCATGAGAAATCAATTGCTTATAAAATCTATTGGCTTCCTTATAGTCTTAAGATCATGGGAGTAAAATTATAACAACAACCTTTCACTTGTCTCTTGATGTGATTACATCTGTTGTGACCTTTGCAATGGCTGCTTTATCTACCGTAATTTTATTTTTACCGTAATTTTATTTAGCATCATTTTTTTGCAGGCTTTATGTAACAAGACTGGTGAAGAGGATAATCCACAAATGCTGGTGGATTTCTGGGAAGCTCGTCTGTCCTCATATCCTCCAGAATCCATCCTACAAGATGTGCTGTTTAAGCTGACCTCCCATTATGTGTGCAGGATATGCAAACCACAGCATGTATGTGTCACATCTCTGAAGAGCCCCGAGGATCTGGTAAGTTTGTGTGCAGACCTGGATCCTAAAACATTTCTCCCTTATAGCCATGGTGCAAGGAAAAAAAAAACCTGTGTATGACTGGATTTACAAGAACGGAACTTTAGCTTGTTGCTTCATGCAACACAGGATTAAATGAATAAATGCTTCCAATTGTTCTATAATGAGATAACAAGAATGAAAATCTAAAGAGAGATTACTGTGTTTTCTTTTTTTTTATGGTTTTAAAGAGGAACTCCTGCAGCCATTTTGGAGTGATCAGCCCTTGGATAACAGCGATGGTGTCTTCTGAGCCTGTGTCATGTGTCACCTGTGGCGATTTGTTGAAGTTGCAGGTTTGTCTTGTGTAGTTCTTGCATTTTTTTAATTCTTTCGTGTGACTTAGTAGTTGCCTCCTAATTGACTAGGAAGGGTTAAATCTTAAAGAAAAATTAAACCTTTGAGGCAAATTTTTTACTTTTTTTTTTTTTTTTTGTTATTAGATTTCAGAAGCGAATTGATCAAGGGATATTAATAAACAATAATACAAAGTAACAGAGGTTGCAGAGATATCAGTCCCAGTATCTGACCATTCTAATCTGTGTTTTGTCAGAGAGAAGGAACTGGGGCTGGAGCTGGAGGTGTGTGCTATGCTAATCTTCTCTCATACTGTCCTATCTGCAGCTGGCAAAATCACTGTGACCAGTAGAGATCTGTGATTTTTCTGTGTGCATCTAGAGGCTGTGTTCACTATGTTCACAAAGCAAATGTTACGTTACCCCAAATGCAATGTGAAAAAATGCAACAAAAGTTCAATTGCTTCACTCCTTCTTACAGGAAACAGTTATGTTCACTTAACAGTCATTCTCACCACTTCAACATTATCAAAAGTAGAAGACTCTTTGCAATCCTTCAAACAGTAGTGATCCCCACACGAGGTCCAGCCTTGCTGGCGTCCAAACAATCCCGTGCTTAAAGCATTCCCGTTCACGTGGCAATTGAGTAACATTTACCTTCCATTTGTTTTACTCTAGCATATACGTTACACTTGTGTTTATGTGAATTTTTTTGCTGCATTTGAGTTTGTCTGCGTGGTGTTTGCATTGCATTTACATGGGAATTGCTGAGTTTGTTACCATGTTTACATTGCATTTGCGTTTACACTTACATTGCATTTACATTTCATGTGGTTTACAATGCCTTTGAGTTAACACTATGCTCATTGCGTTTACATCCCGATTTGTAACATTGCATTTTTTTTTAAACATGGTGTAAACAGAAACTGAATATTCACAGAATGTTCACACAATGTAAGAACACAGCATGGGCATAGGGAGACCACACACTGTCTGCACTGATTGGACAGTATGAGAAGAGATTAGCATAATGCACGCCTCCAGCCCCAGCTCCTCCTCTCTGACAGAACACACATTAGAATGTTCAGATACTGGGAATGATATTCATGCAACCTTGGGGGCTAGAAAGAAAATTCAATGTGCCCATGAATCTGTGTTGCAGCCCCTACAGTATGCTAATCCACATGTGAGAGGTGGTGAAAGGTCCTCTTTTAATTAAAGTAGCTTCTCTGTGTCATTTTCTGCTTCTTTCTCCTGCAGTGAGCAGTGTCTCTGAAAGACTTTTGATGTCCCTCCACTTCAGACAGATAAAGATGCTAATGCTTAACTCTTTCCATAGCTAGGGAATATTTCACTTGATGATTGTGCTCTCTGAGATAACTCTTTACAAACAGTCCCTGGATAGTGTAAAGTCTTTAGATACTTTTTCATATTCCTATATCTCTCAGCTGTTAGTGGATTCAGGATGAATACAAACTCCTTAAAGGACATCTACCATCAGGAAATTGAAATTTGAATTGACCTAATAAGCCATTACTACTATGTAGTGAAACAGCTGAACACCTTCTAGATCATGTTTTCTCTCAAGGCTCAGTGTGATCACATCATCCAGAAAATCAACTTTGAAGTGCGATTGGTTGTATATAGTCATGGAGGCGGAGAGGTCAGCACTGAAGTCAAACTCTCCCTGCCTCATAATGCCTTCTTCCCCGTGATTGATATCATAAACCAGATTCAGGAGATCTGGTTAGTGATGTCTCTTGATGCAGGACCATCAATTACAGTGAGGGGGGCTTTCTGAGAAAGAGAGAGCTTGACTTCAGTGTTAAACTCTCCACCTCCTTGACTTTATACAACAAAATGACATCTCACTTTAAAGTAAATTTTCTGGATGATGCCACCACGCTGGGCCATGAAATAGACACAATCTAGAAGTTTTTGGTTTATTATGTCAATCTCTGATGACCGGTTCCCATTCAATATGTCTATGTGGTAAATCCCTGCATATTATCATTTTTACTAACTGTGTGCTTGTCTTCTGTCTGCATGTAGTCTCTCCTATGTGGACCATCACTGGATATCCTGTCATTTCTTCCTTTCCTGGACTCCATACCTGACAGTAACAATTCCTTTTTGAGTATACACATCATTTGTGCGACTCGGCTCCTGAATTTTGAGGGTTCGATAGACAGACTTCTGGATCGCTGTCCTGAGGCTGTTACACTGTATGCAAAACATGAAATAAAAAGTGGAAGCCAGGTAAGTCTGCATCACATGCAATACTGCCAACAAACTGGAGTAAAATTGTTGTAACTCACTAAAGCAGAATTATTGAATTATTGATTGGTTATTGTTCTGTTTCCATTGTAATAGTTGAGTCAACAACCTTAGAAAACTGGAAAGAATCCATTGATAAACTTCCCTTTCTATGTAGCAATGAGAACTGTTTATACATTACCACATACATATCATTATTATTTATTTATTATTATTACATGGCTTATATACTTTTTGTTTTTATTGTTAGGCTCTGTGGTGGAACAAGCTATTGCCTGAGCTCTGTGATCGGGTTCGCAGGAGTGAAAACGACAATGAAGTATTTATTTCTACTTTAAAAGGTAAAGATTTTTGTATAGCAGAATTATTTTTTACACCAAAAGTAGCATAACGCCAAAGAAAAATAGTAAAGTCCCTGGAAGGTGAATATTTTTTCTCTTTGGGGATGGCTGCCTGATGTATAAAGATAAAAGGCCATTCACCAAATGCATCTGGGATCACTCCAATAACTTGATAATTTAGCATTTTATACTTGGGGAAAGGTCGCTCTTATGTGGTCACATTGTAAATGTTTTAGAGACTCCGTCTGCCCCTCTCTTTACCACTTTGAGGATTTTTTTTGCTCAGGCCCTAGCGCTAGCAATCAATGCCCTTTTAAAGCTCTTGTATTATGTTGGGGAAATTATTAGATCACAGAATCTATTGGCGGAGAACAGTTCTGTATTGAGTAGCACATCTTCAATAGTCAGTCTCATATTTGTCTTGTTTTAGACACTTTGAATGTGGTCTCCATGGAATTTGACCTTCAAGATTTCCTCAGCCTGCTGCCTGATGATGGAAATGCTGCGTTTTTCTTGCCTTACCTTGTAAACCAAAGCAAAAGAAAACTTGTAACTTAACCTGCGGACTGTTATTATATATGCAGCATCTGCTGTTTACAATAGGTGACCAAATGACATGGCTACATATGATATGTTATCTGTACATATAGCACATGTTACATACAGGCATGAATATATATTGTAGAGTTTTAATATATAAAATGTACCAAATAATACGGTAAAGTCTTGAGCTCTGCCTCTTCCCATCACCTTGTGTTTCAGACAGCAGGACAAAGGCCGCCACTCACAGCAGCCTGTACTCCGCTTACAGTGGTGTAACTAGAAGCTGATGGGCCCCAGTGCAATGTCTGTGCAAGGGCCCCGACTATAATGTATGGTTTATAGTGCTAGTCTTCTCATATGGGAAAGTGACACCTTATGGGCCCCCAAAGCCTCTTGGGCCCGGTTGCGACCGCAAACTCTGCACCCCCTCAAGTTACGCCCCGGTCTGCTTATATAGCAACAAGACCTGTTTTACTGTGAAAAGTAAGCAATAGGAATGTAATTTTTACATGTAGAAGTTGTGCGGTTTATGGCAGATAATCACATTGTGTTAAAGGGAACCTACCACCACAAATCTACCTATAAAGGTAGATTGGGTGGTAGGTGGATCAATGGGACGTGAGGATAGCCCTTTTAAGGGCTAATCCTCACGTCCCTGCACTTTTTTGATAACTTTTATTAGATATTTATTCAAATTTACTTATGCGGCTACTGGGGCGTGGAGTAGCCGCATCTGAGATTACACGAGGCGGCTACTCCACGCCCTGGTAGCCACTTTACCCCTCCTACTCACCCATCTTCGGCGCGCAGCTCCGCGTAGCAGGCCTCGAGCAGGCCCGCGCCTGTTTCGGAGCAGTGACCGCGCAGGCGCGGGCCTGCTCTTCTGCGCATGTGCAGACGGCAGGATCGCCGGACGAGGGCGCGCAGCTACGCGGAGCTGCGCGCCGAAGATGGGTGAGTAGGAGGGGTAAAATGGCTACTGGGGCGTGGAGTAGCCGCCTCGTGTAACCTCAGATGCGGCTACTCCACGCCCCAGTAGCCGCATAAGTAAATTTGAATAAATATCTAATAAAAGTTATCAAAAAAGTGCAGGGACGTGAGGATTAGCCCTTAAAAGGGCTATCCTCACGTCCCATTGATCCACCTACCACCCAATCTACCTTTATAGGTAGATTTGTGGTGGTAGGTGCCCTTTAAGGTTTCTTTTGAACCCTTTTCTCATTCCGTGCAGAGATGTGCCGGGTATAAGAAGGATTGCAGAACAAATCTCAATATTTGATAATGGTTACTTCAGGGATTTTACATCTGGTGATCAGATAAACATACCCTGACTTTATGTTCTTTAGATAAAGTGATTTTCCAGTATGTACATGAAATCATGAAGTCCATATATCACTGAAGATACAATCTTATTGTACAATGCATAATTTTATACATTCTTGATGATTGATACTTGTACTATTTCTTCTCAGGTTCTTCCTTGTCTTGTTCGCCCTACTCTTAGATATTTTATATTATCTATTGATAAGTCATTCCCTGTAAAAGAGAACATCCATTATCCTGCAGAACTGTAGTGATCAGTGTACAAGCATAATGTACTTGGCCATACATTAGACCCAAGTTCTGATACAATAATTTGTATCTGCATGTATCAGGAAGATTGCATTGTCAGGGAATGTGTAACTATAGGAATCCAGTCATAACTTATAGGGTTGTAGAAAGAAATCATTGTTTTATTGTGGGAATAAATCAATCATTTGGCTGCCAGTACAATTAAAGTAGAATGCTTTCACATATGTCTGCCTATTCACCAGGACTATCCCTGCCGTGAGGTGGTCATCCACATGACCGTGCAGGAACCACGTGCCTGGGATCTCTGCTTTCATGAGAGCAGGAAAGTAAGGAAAAGTTTATACACATCCGTTTAATAAAATCTGCACGATGGAACAAAAAGTTATACATGCCTATTACTGTTATTGCTGTATGATATTGATGGGTAGAACTGATGTCTTCTAGTTATTGCTCTTCTATGTATGTAATCATACCATAAAGTGATACTCCAAAGCTCTAGTTTCCAGCGTGCTTCATTCTGGTTTTCTGTGTCAGTCTGTTATGTTATTTAGGCTGAATAATGAGTGATAATTCATTAGTGATGAATTTGGCCAATTTTGCTTCTAAGACAAACCTCCCTTCAAACCTCAAAGCCACAGTGGCTTTTTCTGTTACCACTAGATTATGATGTGGAATTTTTTTTTTTTTTTTTTACATTTTGACTTTTTCAGAAGTCGCAAATTTGGGTTACCGGTATTTGCACAAAAATGACAGCTACGCTCTATACTTTAACTCTTTAAAGGCCACATGTATAACCTAGGAAAATCCCCTGAGTTACATCTGACCACACAAAAAATAAAACCGATGCACAAAGTCAACCTAATGATACATTTCTGGAGAGTTTGCTGCGTGAGAAATGTACATAGACCCTTTCATGCCGGCTGTTTTGAAAGAGTTGGTGTCTCCTTATAAAGGGGCTGATGATCATTGTACAGGTTCTTGTCATACAGTTACAATTAAGGAGATGACAATGCAGCCCCATGCTATTTAAGAGATAAATTTTCAGTGTTTCCCTAGAAGACGGAGTCCTCCTCCCTTTAGGCCCTGCACAAGGTATAATCTAAAGAATCAGTATTCCTTTAATTTGAGGGGATGCTGAGGGTAGGGTTGCACTAAGTCATATGGTGTCTCTTTCCCATAATTGAAAACCAGTACTTTGAAAAATACTGTATATTTGGTTGGACTGACACAGATTTTGCATTGGGCCCAGCAGCTTTAAATTGCACCCCTGCTGTTAATTGTATTAACCTTGTTAATACAAATAAGAAAACATTTTTGTTGTCGTTGTTGGGTTTTATTAAACCACATAAACAACCAATGATTTATACTTTTATCCTGTATGGGACTGTTGACTTAAACAAGGCTCCAATAGTTGAACTTTAGAGAAACAGAACTAATATTCATACAATAAGTTGTGGACCAGCATTCAGGATCCCATATTCAGTGTCTATAATAAGACAACCCCTTTAAAGACATTTAATCATTTATTTCCCTTAAAGGGGTTGGCCACGTTGGCTTAAAAATAAAAGAACTATTGGCATTTGTTCTTAAAATAGGTACTCCCCAATGGGCAGTATAGGGGTTATTTACTCACCCATTCTACTCTTAAGGGCCCCACCATGTCCCCTGGCTTCCTGCATGGTGGGATCAGCAAGACACATTTTCTTAGTGACGTAGCTGTTGGCATATGCTTCAGATCTGTACTTCTGCTGATTGAGTGGAGACGCAATTGTGAACGCTCACCGCACAGGAGGTAAGATAGCAAAATGTTGATAATTCAGCCTTCTACCAATGCCTATTTTTTATATTAAAGGGGACAGTCCCTTTTTTTTCCCCCCAACTTACATTTTTATAAAAATTTTTCAACGTTCACAGCAATAGATATACATATAATAGTATCAATAATAAACATTAAAAGCACATCTGTCATGTAACTTTCTTTGGGTCACGCAGGACCCTGAAAACAATCAGACAGAGATACTTAAGCAAGATTTAGTTCTTTACTTGCTGTCATTCAAAATGTGCCACCGCTATCTATTCACTGGTACACATCTATGAATGAACGGACAGCCCCTTTAACAAAAATGCCCTTAAGTGTAGGAGAAATCGAACGACCCAGTAGTTTGAAAGCATTCTGTTTGTATTTGTGTGCACATGGTCGGGGAAGTAAGAGCTCTTTGCCATTAATGGCTGCCTTGCTGGCATGTGGAGACTTACAGCCATTGATGCTCCACTGGGTGATGCAGGAAACTTTTACCAGGGTGGCATAAAGAAAACATTGCCGCTTAGCAACTTTGTAAGGCATCCCACATATGTGTCAGCATGTCACAGGTCATGTACAGGAAAGGGGACCAGGTGTATTGATGGGTAAATGAGGTTACCAAAGAACACATCAACAACCACATGTATTATACAAATACTACAAACTGAACACCTGTTTAGCTACACAATATGTCTTTAAACCCTGATTAAAATTGCAACACCATGTTTATTATAAACATGCAAATCTTTATTAATAGAGAAGAGTGGTCACCAATGTTTCCATCCAGGTTCGGAATCAGCTTATGTGACCTATACATATTGCCGAATTGGACCCAGAACAGCCAATTGATGCTCCCAGCAACTAACCATGGCTTACTCATAAATCCAGGCGCTGTGACTGTGATTATCTTCTTATATTTGTTTATACATACATGGCCTTCTTCCTTCTAAAATCAATTTTAAACATTATGCTTATGAGCCTGAAGAGCTACTGCGGTAGATTCATAGACTGTTACAGTATGGAAGGAGCACTTCCCCCTCCTACCGTTTCCTGAATCTTCCATTGATGCAATGAGATTACATCAGAGGGGGGAAGTACAGAGGGAGCAGAGGGTGTAACAGCCTGTGAATCTGAGGCTCTAGAAACTGCCCTATTAGCATAATTATAAAAGTTGATTTTAGAAGGAAGAAGGCCATGGATAACAATATAAGATGATTGCCACCGTCACCGTGCCTTTATCTTTTTTCTCTAGAAAATATTAAATAAGATTTTATATAAAGAAAAATACAATTTTTCTTTAATTACCAGCCTGATGTCCCAGCCTGCACGGTCCCATCAGACCTTGCTGATTATACTATATTTTTTCAGCTTTGTTTCTTACTTGTGCTGTTGTAATCTATTTCTTCCTTGGTTTTATGATCTTGGCTTTGTACTGTTGACTACCACCTTTTGGACTCCGATTCTGTACTATACTTGCTATCTCGGTGTGACCCGGACCCCTGATCTCCTTTCTATATTGTGTGTTTTATCTCATTCAGTTTATTAAACAAGTTGCATATTTATAATACAAATAAGCGATACTCACACCCTGGATAATCACATTACACCACATAGCTAATTTTTCTCCTTGTCTTTCTATCCTTCCCTCTCCACCTCTTCTATTACTCTTTCTTGCCCTATCATCATTCTTTTCTCACCTACTCTTCCTTTCTATTCCTGTTTCCTTTTCCCCTACTTCCTTTCTCCCTCTTTTCACTTTCCTTCTCCCCTTCTCTCTCCACCATTTTCAGCCTCCTTTCCCCTTATCGTTTCTTCCCCTCCATTCCTCTATGTTCTCATCTTTTACCTTCTCTCCCTTTCTATCGCATTAAAAATATTTAGTACAAGTAAAGTATTCACTGAGATGTATTTCTTCGTTTGACAAATCAAATTAAAAAGGGATAGGTAATGTGCCAACTACACAAAATAACGACAGGCACAAAACAAGAAGACGGACATGCACTTCCTTTGACATTATCTGGAGGGGCGTGTCATTCTATATATAGTGTTTCTATGTGCTGTAACCAAGTGACAATTTATACAACAAGCTAACTATAACCAAATAGAAAAGTAATTAACTCATAGACCTTGGTCATACCCAGTGCAAAAGAATTACCGTATATTCCGGCGTATAAGACGACTTTTGAAGACAGAAAAATCTTCTGTCTTCTCTGGGGTCGTATTACGCCGGTAATCGTCTTATACGGCGGCGGTCGGGTCGCGCTGCATGTAGAGGGCTCACGGGCTGAGCCCTCTCCATAGCCGGTAAGTCTTTGCTGCATATTGCAGCAAAGGCTTACCGGTAACACCCGCGATCGGTGCTAGCACCAATCGCGGGTGTTTTCACAGCGTTGGCTGCCGGCTTACCTATGGGGGACAATAATCACGGCTACTGGTGGGGAGGACATTGATTATGGCTACTGCTAGGGGGGACATTAATCACGGCTACTGCTGGGGGTGGGGACATTGATTATGGCTACTGGTGAGGGGGGGGACATTAATTATGGCTACCGGTGAGGAGGTGTTCAATGTTTTTATGCATACTGGTGGTAATGTTGTTGTTGTATGCCTTATGTTTATGAGCGACAGTTTTCCTGCTATATACCTGCATGTCATAAGAATTTAAATTAAAAAAAGGACCATGTTAAATTCAAATCTGTTTTTTTTTAAAATTTTTACCGGTGTTTTGTATGCGTTGGAAAAGGGGTAATATTATACGGCGAATATATCTTAAACTCTATATTTTAAACAGGAAAGTAGGGGGGTCGTCTTATACACCAGGTCGTCTTATACGCCGGAATATACGGTATGCTACAATTGAACCAGAATGGAACAAAGGGACTTTATCTGTAAGAACTTCTCTAATTCTTTCCTTTCAAAATGTTATCTGAAAAGCACAATTGCCTCTTTCCTCCATCATCTCTTCCTCCTCATAATCTTGTGTACTTGTGGTAGCACTTAGGAAAAGATGATGCCGCTGCAGGTGGCTGCCTGTGCATTGGCTCTGGCTTTTGATACCCCAACCCCCACCTGCCCTGCGGCACCCACTTGGCCTAACAATCCCCACTAAGCGGATCATTAGCAGCAGGGACTCCATGTTGCACAGCTAGCTGCAACAGAGCAACGGAACCAGATCCTGGTATCCAAGAGCATCAGTAGCAGCTTTATTGAAGCACCTGAAATGTAAGTGATCATAACCAGAGCCTTACCGCAAGTCAGGAGGAACGCCGCACCAAGGCTCCAGTGGCAGCCACAACTAGGTGGCTTAAGCAAGCGCCTGTACTTGGCCACAGTGAAACTTCGGACATTGTCTCTTCTATGCCTCTAGAAGTATTTATGTATTTGTATCGTTATAACTGTCTCTAGCTGTAACAATCGCATGAGCACTATGTACAATCAATAAAGTTGTATTGTATTGTATATATTGATATAAGCAAAGGAATTCATATAAAGATACTTAATCAGACACTTAATAACCTGCTGCATCGGTTTTTAAGATTCATTTGGCTTCAAGTTTTAATAGTTCTCTATTACTTTTGCCTCCTGCTGTCTATCCCTTTCTAACGCACTTAAAAGATTTACTTCTTTAGAGAGTTCAGTATTTATGTCCTGTAGTCTACTCTCTCTGGTCAACATATGACACTATTAATTGACCACTACATAACAACCATATTTTGTGTGAGACTCCTGTAGGAGCTGGTTTATATTTGGTAAGGTCTACAATGAATGAAACATACAAAGAAAGGTGCATACATGGGAGCCTTTGCCACATACTTTGTTCCCTCTCAGCTGTTGTTTTATAAGTCTGAGAGAAGATGCCGGGCTCACTGGATCAATGCATTTGTATTACGGCTAAATCGCATTTCAGAAATATCCCACTTGGACATGCACACTGGACATGCACCCCTCAGGACACCTGCACAGCCTATATGTCCACTTCAGAGTAAAGATCATTTCTGATATTTTGGGAACAAATCATATAAGGAAAATCGCAAAAGGGCCTTAAAGGTAAATAATACATGACAATTACATCTGGCTATGATTGTAACTTCCTGTTTCCAGTTCTGAATGAAAATGCTCTAGGGCAAAATCTGAAGAACTGATGGCTAAAATATTTAAGGTTCTCAAAAGGTCTTTAAACACCCTCAAGAAACCCTTCTCAAGAAGCTTAGTGGTGCTACCGTATTTAGGCAGTAAATGTCAAGCCATTAAAAATAATAAGACAGTGGGGGGGGGGCATACCCAGGAACCATGGCAATGCTAACATGCCCCCGCTGGAAAATAAGTAACATAACGTTCTGCAGCTGCTGAGCTGTGTGTTATGAGGTTCTGCAGTTGAGGTGTGTAGAAGGATTTTCCTCGGCAGTTGCAGAATGTAGTACAATGTTCAGTATGGTATGTAGTACTATGTTCTGCAGCAGTTGGGTTATGTAATATTATGATCTGCAGTAATTGCAGGATAAATAATGATGTTCTGCAGAAGATACTGTAAGGTTTGATATGTAACGTTCTGCAAAATCTGTGGTGTCCATCATAATGTTCTGCAGCAGCTGAGGTATGTACTGAGATGTTCCATGGCAAATAATTAGTATTTTATGAAGTTCTAAAGCACCTGAGGTGGTTATCACTAGTTGTGTAGTATAGAGTTCTACCGTAGCTCAGGGATCTAAAACACAGTTCCAAATTTCACTGTTCATTGAAGTTCTGCTTTAGTCTAAGCGTGTGATACTAAATTTGTGGAACTAGGAAGTGGCTGTGATGTATGATGTCTATTCCAGTACTAATACATCCGCACCAGCAATGTGATCCCACCATGCCATAGATGTTCATGAGCAGCAGTGGCAGCAGGGTGGAAATATACAATGAAGACAAGCAAAATTGGTATGTAATTATTCCATTTTTATTTAAATTATAATAAATAATCGGGAGAACTTTGTTCACAGTGGGCAGCTGAAACTCTTATTAGAGCCAATGTCTTGTCCACCATCAGTAGATCTTTCAAGCCTATTGACTATGTGAAAATTCTGCAGATGGCAGATTGCATTGGTGGGTCATTGGTGAGTTTTCATGCATATTCCTTAGTAGCCAAACCTGATGTTCTTTTTAATCTAGGGTCTCCACACTGAAACAGCATAGAAACATCCAAAGGAATCTGCAGAAGATAAGAGCAGAGTGAGATAGGACTGAAGTAACAGAAGTAATTGGTAGAAAAGACCCCAAATGACATTAGGTGGTCACTGGAAGCATCAATTTAGGACACTTTGAACAAAAGATGGGTGTCCTTATGGGCAAACCCTTAGCTATCATCTCAAATAGGTAAAAAAAGGAGTAAATGGGTCATCCAAAGTCTTGAACTCACTTGCACAGTCTTCTTTGTTTTATTCTGCTTTTGCTGCTGCTTCTGTAAAAGATAAGAATAACATATCAATAAATTCACTGTAAGGTAAACAATAGGGGAAGTGGGTCACAGAGGTCAGAATACCCCTCACCTCAAGAACAATGCAATTACACAGATTATTCCACTAATTTAAGGAGCTATCTGCAGACTCTAGAGATGAGCGAGCACTAAAATGCTCGGGTGCTCGTTATTTGAGACAAACTTTTCCCGATGCTCGAGTGCTCGTCTCGGATAACGAGCCCCATTGAAGTCAATGGGAGACTCGAGCATTTTTCAAGGGGACCAAGGCTCTGCACAGGGAAGCTTGGCCAAACACCTGGAAACCTCAGAAAAGGATGGAAACACCACGGAAATGGACAGGAAACAGCAGGGGCAGCATGCATGTGCAACATCCCCCACCGGGGCCTAGCCCTTTGCGGTGAGGCCTGGAGACAGCCGGGGCCCGCGGTACCGGAGTGGCTGGCGGTTGCGGCCTAAGCACGCTGTTGTCACGGTGCTTGGTACGGGGGAACCGGAGGGCTGTCCTACAGCCTGGCAGGTCTCCAGCAGGGTGGTGTTGGCAAGAAATGATGAGGGAGAGGCTGCTATAGCGGATCTCCCTGGGGCAACCCCTTAATGTCCCGAGTGTGAGTCTCTGGGTGATGGACAGGGTGCCGGTGATGATGGTAGTTGTAGTAGCAGGGACCAGACGGAGACAGAAGTTGAAGAAAACAACTTACAGTTCGTTTATTGCAACCGGCAGGAACTGCAGAAAACGTGTCTTTAACAGGTGGAGTCCTGGAGAGGTATTTGGAGGGAGCCACAGGATGTATTTCACCAGCCTGGATGTATAGAGCAGGCTGGGAGGCAGCTGTGTCCTTAGAGGAGGCTTCAGCTCGGTCCTGGATCTCTTCAGGTATCACCCTTGAAGGTAGGAATGATACCCCTTTTCCTCACTACACTACCTCTAGTCTTAGCTTCCACTTCAGGCAGGGGCTAGGCTCTTCCTGCACTGGTCTGGTGTGCTAGAGTCCCTGAGCTGCTGCTCAGCTAACTACTCTCTGCTGATGTCCTACAGACCCAGAGGGCCTGACTAGGACCGGTCTATTCTCCCTTCCGGGAGAGACTGCTCTCTTCTCTCTCTGGGGAGAGACTTCTCTAGAACATTCCTGGCCATGTCCTGTAATCCACTCCTTGCACCAAGGCCTGTATATTTGTTTGATCAACGCTTCTTCCCTGGCGGCAATTATATGGTGTCTATCTGCATTGCTTTAGCATATGCGACACGAGTACCTCCTGACTGACAACCTTACCCATGTATGAGTGGCATCCAGGTGCTATCTGTGTAACACCCCCGGTCCCCTAAAGACCCGCAGTTTACGGACTACCCCCATGTGCAAACCTCAGTTTGAGGGATCAGGTAGCGGTCAGTGTTTTACATAGAAAGACGGTCCGACACAGCCACACTACAACCTGAAAAGCCTATGAAAGGTTAATGCAGACTACTGGCAGATATGACAGTGTGCAACAGGTTAGCAAAAATCACATTGGCTTAGGAGCCTAATGGGTACACATCTTATAACATAACGTTACAGATAGATAGGCTACTCAGAGTAGCATGGTAGCAAATGTCTCTTTTCCTGCAAAGAAAAGGCATAAAAAGTGCATGCAGAATGTCCATACCTAAAAGGAAGGCATTAAGTGCAAAATAGTAGTCAATAGACATAGCAACTTTTCCCTGGAATATCTGGCAAAAGTCTCTCAGAAGGTCTCTACTGACAAAGTCCATCTTCTGGGTACAGCCCTTGATGTGGGGGAAAAGTGCAATGAAGAAGCAAAGGGTCTCCTCTATTTGGAGAGGGACAGAGTCCTTTGAAGAAACTCTGCTGTGGCAGAGGAAGGGTGCTATCATAGCACATGACAGTGTATAATCTCTTGACTGAGATAAATAAGGGTAAGAGTCTCAGGACAGTCTCTGGCTCTTTAGGGAAAGTGGAGGTAAATACACACAATATGTACAAAGGACATAGTACCTGGAGAGGGCTACAGCCCTTCAGGGATTAGTCAGTATCGCTGGGTTCAGCAAAGACAGGATCCAGCTCCTGCAGGGAATCCTGTGCATCCTCAGCGGGAGTAGGTGCCGGCTGGGGACACCCGGTGGCAGCAGTGGGTACTGCAGGTGCAGCAACATCCTCCGGACCTTCAGGGGGAGGAGCGCTGTCGCCCGGGGTGTCGGCTGTTCCAGCCGGGGGCTCAACTGAGCCAGGGACCACGGAGGGGTCCAAGAAGAAATAAACAGAGTCCAGCGGCCGCGCCGCGGCTCCTTCCAGCTCCGGTTCTTCCAGGGCCGGGTCATCACCCCATTGGTAACCGGCACGGGGAGATGCGGGCCTAGATGGAACCTCCGGACAAGGTTCGCTAGCCGGGATGTCTTCTCCCACAGAAGAGCCGCGGGACCTGGGTGGAGCTTGGGTGGGTGGAGCTTGATGCGTCATCTGGGTTTCCCGCCAGTGAAGGTTTTGGCGGGCTGGAATTATTTGCTGCGCCACAGTTTCTGAGGTAAAAATCTTTAGGCGCGGCAGCGCCGGATGTAGCAGAGCTGGTACAGTTCTTGCCAGGATTAACCTCTGGAGTGCGGGAGCGGCGCTCGACAGCACGTGGCAGCAGTATAACACAGTTCATTCCAGAAACACACAAGTCCTTGGGCCTAAACCCGGATGGCAGCAGGGTTAGGCAGCACAGTCTTTTTAATAAAGGAAAGTCTTTAATGCCGTAATAAGGCACAGAAGTAAATATCCTGTTCGTGACGCCACTTGCAACATCCCCCACCGGGGCCTAGCCCTTTGCGGTGAGGCCTGGAGACAGCCGGGGCCCGCGGTACCGGAGTGGCTGGCGGTTGCGGCCTAAGCACGCTGTTGTCACGGTGCTTGGTACGGGGGAACCGGAGGGCTGTCCTACAGCCTGGCAGGTCTCCAGCAGGGTGGTGTTGGCAAGAAATGATGAGGGAGAGGCTGCTATAGCGGATCTCCCTGGGGCAACCCCTTAATGTCCCGAGTGTGAGTCTCTGGGTGATGGACAGGGTGCCGGTGATGATGGTAGTTGTAGTAGCAGGGACCAGACGGAGACAGAAGTTGAAGAAAACAACTTACAGTTCGTTTATTGCAACCGGCAGGAACTGCAGAAAACGTGTCTTTAACAGGTGGAGTCCTGGAGAGGTATTTGGAGGGAGCCACAGGATGTATTTCACCAGCCTGGATGTATAGAGCAGGCTGGGAGGCAGCTGTGTCCTTAGAGGAGGCTTCAGCTCGGTCCTGGATCTCTTCAGGTATCACCCTTGAAGGTAGGAATGATACCCCTTTTCCTCACTACACTACCTCTAGTCTTAGCTTCCACTTCAGGCAGGGGCTAGGCTCTTCCTGCACTGGTCTGGTGTGCTAGAGTCCCTGAGCTGCTGCTCAGCTAACTACTCTCTGCTGATGTCCTACAGACCCAGAGGGCCTGACTAGGACCGGTCTATTCTCCCTTCCGGGAGAGACTGCTCTCTTCTCTCTCTGGGGAGAGACTTCTCTAGAACATTCCTGGCCAGGGGGTTTTATTACCTTCCCTTGGTCAGTCTCTGGCTCTTTAGGGAAAGTGGAGGTAAATACACACAATATGTACAAAGGACATAGTACCTGGAGAGGGCTACAGCCCTTCAGGGATTAGTCAGTATCGCTGGGTTCAGCAAAGACAGGATCCAGCTCCTGCAGGGAATCCTGTGCATCCTCAGCGGGAGTAGGTGCCGGCTGGGGACACCCGGTGGCAGCAGTGGGTACTGCAGGTGCAGCAACATCCTCCGGACCTTCAGGGGGAGGAGCGCTGTCGCCCGGGGTGTCGGCTGTTCCAGCCGGGGGCTCAACTGAGCCAGGGACCACGGAGGGGTCCAAGAAGAAATAAACAGAGTCCAGCGGCCGCGCCGCGGCTCCTTCCAGCTCCGGTTCTTCCAGGGCCGGGTCATCACCCCATTGGTAACCGGCACGGGGAGATGCGGGCCTAGATGGAACCTCCGGACAAGGTTCGCTAGCCGGGATGTCTTCTCCCACAGAAGAGCCGCGGGACCTGGCAATGCTCCCGGCAGGGGAGCCGGTGGGGGTGGCGCCCTGTATCATGCCCGGCCCATGGATGGCAATGGGACCCGTACTCACAATTACTGTGGATGGGGCATTCACGTGGGTCACCGCCCGGGGACTTGCAGCCGAGGAGGAAGAGGTGTTCGGAGACTCTGGCCACTCGTCGTCCTCATACCAGTCGTCCTGCGGGAAGTAACGGTCCTTGTCGGAGTCGGGGATCCGGATCACGCCAGCCGCCCAGGGTCCTCGAGGTCCTTCCTGCAGGGAGAACTCGATACACTCTCCCGGCTTCAGGTTGTGCAGGCTCTCCGGCAGATCAGGCCTCTTGACGGACCGGCGGGGTATAAACACTTCCCGTCCGGTGTAGTCCTGGGTGGCGAAGCCATAGCCCTTCCGCTTATCGAAGAACCGGACCATGCCGGTGGTGCGATTCTTCTCGACCCAAGCTCCAGCTGTAGATCGGCCGGCCATATACCGCTGGGCCTCCTTTTCTCGGCGTCGCTGGTCCGAGACAGCGTCTCGGAGTCGTCGGCGGGCGGCCTCACCTCGGCCTTGAGGCTGCGGAGGTTTCGGTGCTGGGGCTCGTGGCTCCGGTTCTGGCTCGGATCTCCTTGGACGACAGGTAGGTGCCGGAACAGGAGCAGGAACCACCGGAGGGTCAGGAGCCACTACAGCGGGGCTAGCAGGCCGCGCAGCAGGAGTAGTAGGCCTCGGAGCAGGTGGAGCGGCCACACTAGGCCCAGGCGTTGGCTCAGCAGGAGTCGGGGCCTCCCCACGTGGCGCCTCCACGTGGACCCGCGGTACCGGGATGGTAGCCGGGATAGGGACGAGGAACCGCCCGGGTGGGATTTGGTACTGCGTCACCGTTTGGTAGCATGTCCTGGTGACGAAGGCCCGAGTCAATCCTTGGTGCAGCCGATGTCCAGCGGAGGGTCTTCGGACGGGCTGCGCAGAGACCACCACCATAGTCTCTAAGACCTCATAAAACTCCGGACGCTCCACAGGAGGGAAAGGCGGAGGACCCCACATGGCGTTGTCCTCTCTGTCCAAAGTCCACTCCAGTTCTGGCCCTTCTCTGAGGCAGGGCAGGAAGTCCGCCTCGAGCCAGTGGGAGGAGTCCGAGTCCTTCCCGCCAAGAGCTGTGGCGGGCTCTCATTTTTCCTGCGCCACAGGAGGCGGGGTTCGCGCGCTTCGCGCGTGGGTGGAGCTTGATGCGTCATCTGGGTTTCCCGCCAGTGAAGGTTTTGGCGGGCTGGAATTATTTGCTGCGCCACAGTTTCTGAGGTAAAAATCTTTAGGCGCGGCAGCGCCGGATGTAGCAGAGCTGGTACAGTTCTTGCCAGGATTAACCTCTGGAGTGCGGGAGCGGCGCTCGACAGCACGTGGCAGCAGTATAACACAGTTCATTCCAGAAACACACAAGTCCTTGGGCCTAAACCCGGATGGCAGCAGGGTTAGGCAGCACAGTCTTTTTAATAAAGGAAAGTCTTTAATGCCGTAATAAGGCACAGAAGTAAATATCCTGTTCGTGACGCCACTTGCAACATCCCCCACCGGGGCCTAGCCCTTTGCGGTGAGGCCTGGAGACAGCCGGGGCCCGCGGTACCGGAGTGGCTGGCGGTTGCGGCCTAAGCACGCTGTTGTCACGGTGCTTGGTACGGGGGAACCGGAGGGCTGTCCTACAGCCTGGCAGGTCTCCAGCAGGGTGGTGTTGGCAAGAAATGATGAGGGAGAGGCTGCTATAGCGGATCTCCCTGGGGCAACCCCTTAATGTCCCGAGTGTGAGTCTCTGGGTGATGGACAGGGTGCCGGTGATGATGGTAGTTGTAGTAGCAGGGACCAGACGGAGACAGAAGTTGAAGAAAACAACTTACAGTTCGTTTATTGCAACCGGCAGGAACTGCAGAAAACGTGTCTTTAACAGGTGGAGTCCTGGAGAGGTATTTGGAGGGAGCCACAGGATGTATTTCACCAGCCTGGATGTATAGAGCAGGCTGGGAGGCAGCTGTGTCCTTAGAGGAGGCTTCAGCTCGGTCCTGGATCTCTTCAGGTATCACCCTTGAAGGTAGGAATGATACCCCTTTTCCTCACTACACTACCTCTAGTCTTAGCTTCCACTTCAGGCAGGGGCTAGGCTCTTCCTGCACTGGTCTGGTGTGCTAGAGTCCCTGAGCTGCTGCTCAGCTAACTACTCTCTGCTGATGTCCTACAGACCCAGAGGGCCTGACTAGGACCGGTCTATTCTCCCTTCCGGGAGAGACTGCTCTCTTCTCTCTCTGGGGAGAGACTTCTCTAGAACATTCCTGGCCAGGGGGTTTTATTACCTTCCCTTGGTCAGGTGGTGGCTGCTCCTCCAATTACCTCTCAGTGCACAGAGACAGGATGTAACACAGACATTGGTTGACATAATTACATCACAAATTAACATCTGCCTTGCCAGGCAGGATTAACCACTGCAATTTCCCCTTTATCCTATAAGGACCATGTAGTGTAATGTGGTGTTACCTACAGGTGGGACGTATTCGCAAGCACTACCTCGCCATTGCATCGGCGAGGGTGTTGCACATGGATGCCTCTGAGGCTGCTTAATCGTACCATTATGCCAAAATTATGGGCAACAGCATGGCCATGACAGAGTGATCGAATGAGGCTAGATAGCATCTAAAACATGCAATAATTGACCCTGACACTATAGGGGACGGCATGCAGAGGCAGCGGCAGCAGCGGCAGGCTAGAGAGTGTCATGGCGACATACCCTAAATGGACTCAGGCTTCGCCAAAGGAGCTGAGCAAGAAGCGCTGGAATGATTTCCTATGTGAACAAAAGGTTGACGGTATATTTAGTCGATAACACAGCATGGTGGCAACATAGTGACCAAGTTCCATAACGTATCTGGTGAAACACCCGAAAAATGAGCCTGACACAGCTATGGAGCCATGGAGACGACTTCCATGATTAAGAGCGACAGTATGGGGCATCCATATTGCGCTGCTATGATTGCAACTTCAGGTCTCCAGCATGGCGGCGACAGATGGGCCGAGTTCCACTATGTATCTGGTGAAACACCTGAAAATTCTGCCTGACACAGCTCGTTTGATAAGGGGACAATGTATGGAGGCAGTGAAGTAGTAGTAGATTAAAGGTGCTGCAGTTAAAACTATGTTAGTTGGATCTTGGGATGGAGCTGGCGGTCCGTTGCCAGGCGAGCTTTCGCCTGTCCAAGCCCCTGTCTCTCGGCTCCTCCCCACCCAAAATGGGCCTGGGGGCCAGAAGCGTTTACTTTGAAAAAATGATAATTTTCAAAGCAGGTGGGGTCATTTGAATATTTCACCTAGGAATAATGGAATAGCATAGTGGTTCTATTTTTAATTGTTTTTTCGGAAATGGGTCCATGGTTAAGAGCAACAGTATGGGGCATCCATATTGCGCTGCTATGTTTGCAACTTCATGGATGTATAGAGGCAGTGAAGTAGTAGTAGATTAAAGGTGATTATAAGATCAAGTGTAGTAGTGTAGTAGTTTGGGTTATGGCGGGTGAGGGGAATGTAAACAGATGCGCAAGAAGCGCTGAAATAATATCGGTAAATGATAAAAGTTTGCCAGTATATTTTGTGGATAACACAGCAGGGTGGCGACAAAGTTAACAAGTTTGATGTGGAAGCCATGAAAACAACCCAAAATTCTGCCTGGCACAGCTCGTTTGATAAGGGGCAATGTATGGAGGCAGCTATATGGACAACGTGTGGAGGCAGCTAAAAAGACGACATGTGGAGGCTGCTATGGAGACAATTTAATTTGGATAGTGCCTGTATGTGGCAGTCCAAAAAAGTTTTCAAAACAGAGGAGCAGGTAGGTGGTCCTCCAGAAAAAATAAATAGATTGAGTGCCTGTATGTGGCAGTCCAAAAAAGTTTTCAAACCAGAGGAGCAGGTAGGTGGTCCTCCAGAAAAATTAAATAGATTGAGTGCCTGTATGTGGCAGTCCAAAAAAGTTTTCAAACCAGAGGAGCAGGTAGCTGGTCCTCCAGAAAAATTAAATAGATTGAGTGCCTGTATGTGACAGTCCAAAAATTGTTTAGAACAGAGGACCGGGAAGGTGGCCCTCCTGAAAAATTAAATACATAGAGTACTATAGCTAGAGCCAGTTGGCCCTGGCAAAAAATAGCCAGTTTCCTTTGCTTTAGTGTACAAAGAGGAGGAGAAGGAGGAAAATGAGGAGGAGGAGTGCATAAATTATTCAGGTTGAGCTTCCTTCACCTGGTGGAGAATGGAAATCCTGAGAAATACAGGCTTTATTCATCTTGATAAGCATCAGCCTGTCAGCGCTGTCAGTCGACAGGCGTGTACGCTTATCGGTGATGATGCCACCAGCTGCACTGAAAACCCGCTTGGACAACACGCTAGCGGCAGGGCAGGCAAGAACCTCCAAGGCGTACAGCGCCAGTTTGTGCCACATGTCCAGCTTTGAAACCCAGTAGTTGTAGGGTAGCTGTGTGATCATTTAGGACGATGGTATGGTCAGCTACGTACTCCCTCACCATCTTTCTGTAAAGATCAGCCCTGCTCTGCCGAGTCTGGGGACAGGTGACAGTCTCTGGCTGGGGTGACATAAAACTGGCAAAGGCCTTGTAAAGCGCACACCTGCCAGTGCTGGACAAGCTGCCTGCTCGCCTACTCTCCCTCCCTACTTGTCCCGCAGAAGTACGCCCTCAGCCGCTAGCGCTGTAAGAGGGGAAATACTGTTTCAGCTTGTGCACCAGGGCCTGCAGGTATTCATGCATTTCCACACTCCTTTCCTCTCCAGGGATGAGAGTGGAAAGATTTTGCTTGTACCGTGGGTCCAGGAGAGTGAATACCCAGTAATCGGTGCTGGAATAAATTCTTTGAACGCGAGGGTCACGGGATAGGCAGCCTAGCATGAAATCTGCCATATGCGCCAGAGTCCCAACACGCAAGAATTCACTCCCCTCACTGGCCTGTCTGTCCATTTCCTCCTCCTCCAACTCCTCCAACTCCTCTTCTTCTGCCCATACACGCTGAACAGTGAAGGACTGAACAATGGTCCCCTCTTCTGTCTCGCCAACATTCTCCTCGTCTTCCTCCACATCCTAGTTCACCTCCTCTAATATGCGCTGAGAAACAGACCTGAGGGTGCTATCAAAAAGGGAATCTTCTTCCCCCGTCTCTTGTGACGAGCGCAAAGCATCCGACTTCATGCTGACCAGAGAGTTTTTCAACAGGCCAAGCAGTGGGATGGTGAGGCTGATGATGGCGGCATCGCCACTGATCATCTGTGTTGACTCCTCAAAGTTACTCAGCACCTGACAGATATCAGACATCCACGTCCACTCCTCATTGTAGACTTGAGGAAGCTGACTGACCTGACTACCAGTTCTGGTGGAAGTTGACATCTGGCAGTCTACAATCGCTCTGCGCTGCTGGTAAACTCTGGATAACATGGTTAATGTTGAATTCCACCTTGTGGGCACGTCGCACAACAGTCGGTCAGCGGGCAGTTGGAGGCAGCGCTGCGCTGCCATGAGAGTGGCAGCATCTGTGCTGGACTTCCTGAAATGCGCACAGATGTGGCGCACCTTCGTGAGCAAATCAGACAGATTGGGGTATGTCTTGAGGAACCGCTGAACTATGAGATTTAACACATGGGCCAGGCATGACACATGTGTCAGTCTGCCGAGTTGCAGAGCCGCCACCAGGTTACGGCCGTTGTCACACACAACCATGCCTGGCTTCAGGTTCAGCGGTGCCAGCCACAGATCAGTCTGCGCCGTGATGCCCTGTAATAGCTCTTGGGCGGTGTGCCTTTTATCGCCTAGGCTCAGCAGTTTGAGCACCGCCTGCTGTCGCTTAGCGACGACACTGCTGCTGTGCCTAGAGCTACCGACTGATGGCGCCATGCCCACGGATGGTAATTCGGAGGAGGAGGTGGAGGAGGGGTGGGAGGAGGAGGAGGCATAGTAGGCCTGAGAGACCTGGACCGAGGTAGGCCCGCAATCCTCGGCGTTGGCAGTATATGACCAGCCCCAGGGTCACAATCGGTCCCAGCCTCCACCAAGTTAACCCAATGTGCCGTCAGCGATATATAGTGGCCCTGCCCGGCAGCACTCGTCCACGTGTCCGTGGTCAGGTGGACCTTGTCAGAAACGCCGTTGGTCAGGGCACGGATGATGTTGTCTAACACGTGCTTATGCAGGGAAAAGTAGTGGCGGCTGGGGACCAAATACCGAGGGGCGGCCGCCGCCATGAGGTTTCGAAAGGCCTCGGTTTCTACCAGCCTATAGGGCAGCATCTCCAGGCTAAGCAACTTGGGGATGTGGACGTTGATGGCTTGGGCGTGTGGGTGGGTTGTGCTATACTTCCTTTTGCGCTCCAGCGTCTGGGGTATGGAGAGCTGAACGCTGGTGGATGCTGTGGAGGATCGTGGAGGCGAAGATGGGGTTTTCGCAAGGGAGGTGTTTGGGCCGGGGTCCTGGGCAGGGGGCTGACTAGCAGATGACACAGGGGAAGGAGCAGTGGTGTGCCCGGCCGGAGATGAACAGGCTTGGTGCCATTAAATGGGTTGTTTAGCATTCATATGCCTGCGCATACTGGTGGTAGTTAAGCTAGTAGTGGTGGAACCCCTGCTGATCCTGGTTTGGCACAGGTTGCACACCACAGTCTGTCGGTCATCCAGTGTTTCTTTAAAGAACTTCCAGACTTCTAAAAATCTAGCCCTCGCCACGGGAGCTTGAATACGTGAAACATGTGGCGCTGATGCACCAGCTCTGGCCCTGCCTCTCCGTCTGGCCCCAACACTGACTCTTCCAACCTGTTCTGGTATAGGACTCGCCTCCGTCTCAGAAGCACTGTGTTCACCCGGCCTGTTACCTGTTTTTTTTAGTATGAACAAATTCATTTTACCATTGATCTGTTCTAGATACATCTACTAAACTTTTCAACTTATTAGATACAACATTACAAAAATGTACATACATCTGAGCCAGATAATTATCCTCGTCTATTTCCACTCCCTCCTTAACCCAATGTTCTTCTTCCTCCATGTTTCTATCTTCCTGCTGATTCTCCTCCTCCATGTTACTCTGCTCTACTTCCTCAAAGTCCTCCTCCATGAGGTTAAGTATCTCCATCTCCTCTATGTATTTCATACTAAAAGTAAATACAAGAGTGAGTGTCCTAGACATACTCTATAATCTTCACAGACATTGAAATGATGAACATAGGACATTACTGCACGATGAACTCATTTACCAGACACATCGGCCCATATTTATTACAGCATATGTATTTACAAAGTGTCCACATTTGTGTTGTCCACAAATTTCTGCACATAAAGGGGCGTTTCGGTGCACAATTGGACTGCGCTCCACATTTATCATTCTGTGTCCAACAGAATTGAGTAGCAAATCCAATGTTAAGCTGCACCAAAAAAAAGTGAGTGCACTCTGTCGGAGCAGTGCAGGGGGTGCCAGATTCATGAAAAATGGGCGACACAATTCCTGAATCTGGCGCACCCTGCACACCCCACAGGCAAACTCCACCTAATGCAGTTTGCACTGCATTTTATAAATATGCCCCATCCTCGTCTTATACCAAGGCCTCCACACAAGACCTGGAGCCCTGAACAATATTCCTCTACTATGATTACCTCTATAATGTTATATTCACCTTTATCTTTTCTACTACATCTACTACTGTGATGTTATCCTCAGGCTTCTCTCATTGGTCATTTTGGTCTCATTGGTCAACTATATCATTATATCCAGACCCCAAGTTTTAGCAGCCACGCAGGAACCATCCACACAAGAGACCCTCAATACCAACCAAGATCTGAAACCATAGACAATGTTCCCTCACTGATGGACATACAAGCACTGATTCATATAAAGTAATGGTAGTAAATGGAGTCCTATGTATTCATTTTATACCTCCTTCTATCTCACAATTTTTGTGCCTGTGCTGCATGAGAAACCATGGGGCCTTTGGCCACATTTCACGTGAAAAACTTCTGGTTTAGTTTTATAAAATTGCACAGAAAAAAGTCACCATCTATAATATGAGAACTGGAAAATAGATGTAGTGATTCCTGGCAGAGGTGACAACGATATCCCTGAAAAATAATCTATATCCCCATACAATGAATATGAGAGGGTTATGACTCGGTGTATGTTATCAGACACGATTTACTTTTACAGGAAAAACTGACTTACCTCAAAATTACAATCTCAATCCCCAATTGCAAATCTGCAAAAGAGGAAATTGACGTGAATAAGAAAAAAGGAGACACGATAGAAGAAAATTAAGGGCACAACAAGAGCTGAGGGCACAGTGGACTTACAGACCTCTGAGGGTTATAGGTGGTGGTTGAGGTAAGTTCCGCACCTCCCTATATACCCATGTGATGTCATAATGTGCAGGGGAGGAGCAAAACACAAGATTCCATGACATCATTAAAAAAAACTCGATTCTCCAGCTCTGCAGATCAGCCATGTTAACTCATTAGTGACATTTTTTATTGTTTAGTTTTTTTTTTTTTGCAATATTACCTCCTCTCTAACTGCCCACTTACTTTAGTGTCTGTAGCGGCATCTTTAGCTTCTCTCTTCTCCACTTCTCAATGCGCTGAAGTAGCGCAATGCACGGTGGAGCAGAACCTATGCTGCCACAGGCTCTATAGGCCCGGTGGTAATGTCTAAAAGGGGTTAATCAGAGCTGCTGGGTCTCATTAGACATAGTACAGCTCTGATCAGCATCAGCCCTCACAGGGGGTCATTTCCCCCGGCAACTCAATAGATTGGACTCATTACCAAATAATATTCTTACAAGAAACATTGTTTATGGCCTGGAAATGCATAGCACTGAGGTTGTACTCCCCCAATACCCCTACCCCAAGTATGTGGAAGTTACAGGTGAACCAAATCCTACCATATGAAAAAATAATTTATAAACACAGACAAAAACCGGACAAGTTTAACCGCATCTGGGGGGACTGGTGTGACACACCATTAGGAGTGAAGGTACGCGGAAGAAGACATCAAGGGTAAGTATATAAGGTCATTATTTGTATAGGGAAGGCAGCTAGGGTCTTTTTTTTAATTAGTAAAGGGAGGCTGGGGCTTTTTATTAGTTAAGGGGGGCCTCTAGGGCCTTTTAATTAGTAAAGGGGGGCCTCTAGGGCCTTTTAATTAGTAAAGATGGGCCTCTATGGCCTTTTAATTAGTAAAGGGGGGCCCTAGGGCCTTTTAATTAGTAAAAGGGGGCCTCTAGGGCCTTTTAATTAGTAGAGGGGGGCCTCTAGGGCCTTTTAATTAGTAAAGGGGAACCTCTATGGCCTTTTAATTAGTAAAGGGGGGCCTCTAGGGCCTTTTAATTAGTAAAGGGGGGCCTCTAGGGCCTTTTAATTAGTAAAGGGGGGCCTCTAGGGCCTTTTAATTAGTAAAGGGGGGCCTCTAGGGCCTTTTAATTAGTAAAGGGGGACCTCTAGGGCCTTTTAATGAGTAAAGGGGGGCCTCTAGGGCCTTTTAATTAGTAAAGGGGGGCCTCTAGGGCCTTTTAATTAGTAAAGGGAGGCCTCTAGGGCCTTTTAATTAGTAAAGGGGAACCTCTAGGGCCTTTTAATTAGTAAAAGGGGGCCTCTAGGGCCTTTTAATTAGTAGAGGGGGGCCTCTAGGGCCTTTTAATTAGTAAAGGGGAACCTCTATGGCCTTTTAATTAGTAAAGGGGGGCCTCTAGGGCCTTTTAATTAGTAAAGGGGGGCCTCTAGGGCCTTTTAATTAGTAAAGGGGGGCCTCTAGGGCCTTTTAATTAGTAAAGGGGGGCCTCTAGGGCCTTTTAATTAGTAAAGGGGGACCTCTAGGGCCTTTTAATGAGTAAAGGGGGGCCTCTAGGGCCTTTTAATTAGTAAAGGGGGGCCTCTAGGGCCTTTTAATTAGTAAAGGGAGGCCTCTAGGGCCTTTTAATTAGTAAAGGGGGGCCTCTAGGGCCCTTTAATTAGTAAAGGGGGCCTCTAGGGCCTTTTAGTTAGTAAAGAGGGGCCTCTAGGGCCTTTTAATTAATAAAGGGGGGCCTCTAGGGGCTTCCAATTAGTAAAGGGAGGCCGCTAGGGGCTCTTAATTAGTAAAGGGAGGCAGCTAGGGGCTTTTAATTAGTAAAGGGAGGCCGCTAGGGTCTTTTAATTAGTAAAGGGAGGCCCTTTAGAGTCTTTTAATTAGTAAAGGGAGGCCGCTAGGGGTTTTTTATTAGTAAAGGGAGGCCTTTTATGACTGTTTTAGTGTCATTTTGTGCTATTTTGGTTGGTGGTTTTCCCCCACAATTTTCTAAGTATAAAAAGTGTGCCGCGGCTCAAAAAAGGTTGAAAATCACTGGCGTATGCTATGCTAGTCTCAGATACAGAGACAGCGAGTGAGGGAGGCGCAGCATTTGTTATGTCCCTCATCTGATAGTGAAGAACCTCCTCACAGGGTTAGGAGGCCCATAAATCCAGTTTCACCTCCACCTGAAAGTAACTGGATTCCCACAGCCTCCTATGTCCCCCAAGTACGTGACTTTATTGCTGCTGCAGGAGCCCAGGTACAAATAGCAGGTTTATCTGAAATTGGCCATTTCAAATTATTTTTTTCAGATGACCCCCTGGACATGATGATTAAACAAACCATTATATGCCCAGCAATTTATAGCAAGCAACCCCAATTCCAAGTAGATGGTATCCAACCACTAGAGCAGAAATTCAGAAATATTGAGGATTGGCCCTGGAACAGTAGTAATGGCCTATTGGTCTACAGATCTCTTACACACTCCCTCGTACGGATTGACAATGCCCAGGGCTGTCCTATAAATGATGAATTTGTGCAAAATTCCACAACTTTATTTTCGTGCTACATTTCAACAGGCGGATCATAACCCTAAATAAATTCTTTCAGTGGTGGCCTATCTCATTGCTCAATCTAGATGTAAAAATTTGGGCCAAAATTCTGTCACAGAGATTAAACAAACTGCTACCTAGACTTCTTCATCAAGACCAAACAGGGTTTGTGCCGGGTAGAGAGGGGAATCAGAATTCCGGCAGAGTCCTGCATGCTATCAACTATGCTAAACATCACAATATCCCGTTAGTACTACTAGGTACGGATGCCGAAAAGGCGTTTGACAGAATAAGCTGGATTTACATGTACGAGACGCTGAAAAAGTTTGGAATTCCTGACTCCTTTGTCACCGCGGTACAATCCCTATACTCCTGCCCTAGTGCCAGAATTAAAGTAAATGGAACCTACTCAGATACATTTAATATTCAAAACGGAACTAGACAGGGCTGCCCATTATCCCCCTCTCTATTCATTTTAGTGATGGAAACCTTACTCCAAACCCTCAGAGAATGCCCCCAAATCAGAGGACTCAAGCTGGGCCCCAACAGTCACCTAAACGCGGCTTTTGCCGATGATCTCTTAATGATGATCACAAACCCTAAGACAGCATTTCCACATATTTTCCGAATAATGGAAGAGTTTGGACAACTCTCGAACTTTAAAATAAACTTTAGTAAATCAGAGGCCTTGAATATATCAGCACCTATATCACACATCAAAGACATCCAGAAGACTTATCCAATTAAGTGGCAACCAACTAAAATTAAATACCTAGGAGTTTACATTACTAGCAATCCCAACCTTCTATACATAGAGAACTATCAGCCCTTAATAGCTAAAATAGACCAACAGCTAAAAACATTAATAGCACCATTTATGTCTTGGTTAGGAAGGAAAAACCTTCTCAAAACCTTTATAATGCCAAAGCTTCTCTACCTGATGCAAATGGTACCTATATACCTAACACAAAAATTTTTCACTTCTATTAGGTCGTTATTTCGAAAATTTTTATGGAAAGGAGGTAGCTCCAGACTGGCCTACAACAGGTTAACTCAATCTAAAAAAGAAGGAGGCATCGGGCTTCCAGATCCCAAAACATACTATATGGCAATTCACCTAAGAAGGTGGATACAACTAAATAATAAGGCGGCCAATATATGGGGAACTGATTTAGAGCAGGCTCTAATCTCCTCACCAACAATGGCGGGGGCATGGGACGGATCAGCCAAAACACAATTAGCAACGACAAGCGAAATATCAAGAGGGACACTTACAATTGCAAAACAATTTGCCCCTAAACCCCAAACCATATTACCAGCTATGCCAGCCAACCTGCTCCCGTATATCACTAACAAAACAGACAAACCCATTTCAAGTTCATGGGATACATTAAAACATCTACCGACCAAAGACCTACTAGACCTAGCTGATGATCCAGACAAACTACTCAATTTTTTAAACAGAATCCTCCCCAACATGCACTTCATGCACAAACTGGATATTTCAATTTTATGCAAACAAATAACAGCGATAGTAAAAACCAAGACTGAATTGTCCTGGATTGAGGAACAAATACTAAATACAAACCCCCCAAGACACCTACTATCCAAGCTATACCACAAACTAATAGCTATAAATCATAATGAAACTAAACCGGCTTATATATTGGCTTGGGAACATGACTTAGGCTGCATATTTTCTGAAAGTGACGTACGTAAGATATTAAACAATTCACATGGTTTCTCCAGGTGCATGAAATTCCAAGAAAATTCCTATAAAATTTTAACAAGATGGCACAAGACACCCGCCCTTCTTAAGCGTATGGGCCTTGTACCACACAGTAAATGTTGGAGATGCAACCTCAACGGTGCCTCCCACCTTCACATTTTCTGGTCATGCCCCATGATAAAACCATACTGGGAAAAAATCTTACGAACAATTAATAACATTACATCCTTAAACTTATCACTCACACCAGAGTCAGTACTGCTTTGGCTGCCAAACAAGTCCTGGACTCCAAGGAAAAATCATCTTCCTACAATCATGATACAAACTGCAAAAACACTAATCCCCCTACATTGGTTAAGCAATGCTCCCCCAACTCTAGAAAACTGGCGAGATAGAATGAACCAGATATACCGACTCGAAGAAACTGCTAGTTGGACAGAAAGAAAACATGAATCCTTTCTCAAGATTTGGGAAAACTGGATCAAATATAAAAGCTGATCGAAACCTCTTCTGTGGTGAAAAACAAATAATCCTCTATTAACTTACAAGGACTCAAGAGACACCTGTCTCAATAGAGTCTCAGACCCTTACCTAAATAGATACCAAACACTACCGATTATTATGATCTTCAAGGCATTGACGGATGGAGTCACGGATCAACATGAGTCATTGTTAATTAATCCAATACATAAACCCAGTTATCACCTGTATACAATCTTCTGAAACGTTTACTTGTTATTTAGCTTTATCTTAATATGTTAAAGTCTTACTCTCTCTTCCAATACACTTACCTGTAAGCAATATATATACTCATACTCATAGAGACCCCAACTCTCTAAGTCTAAGATTCACCACCAGTAAGTCCACCCAGATCTATCAAAGAACTCTGTTAATTAGATAAATGATATAAGGACCTCTTTGCTCCTTTTCAGGAAGACAAGTAATGACAATGTTTACTGTTCTCTGATCCTTGTTGTGCAACATTGGATATATAATACATAGATGTAAAATTTCTTTTTTTTTTCTTCCTGTACAACAACATTTATTATTGAATAAAACTTTTGAAAATTAAAAAAAAAAAAAAAAAAAAAAAAATTCTTTCAGTGGTGTAGTAAAAAATGGTGTCATTTCTTGGGGGTTTTCACCATTCTGGAAACCTCAGGAACTTTTTGTGTTCAATAAACTTTATTAACAATATTCAAGGCATTGTCAGTGGGGCTCATTTACTTACCCGGTCCTGTCGCGATCCAGCAGCGTGTTCTCTCACGAGGATTTGGGTCTTCCAGCAATTCACTAAGGTTGTGAGCCCGATGTTCACCAGATGTCGCTGCTGCGCCAAGGTCCACCGCAGTCCGCCAGAGTTTACCAACCTATTCCTGGTGCATGTGAGTGATTGATTTTGCGACACAATTCGTTCTTTAAATTCCGCGGTTTTTCCGAATTCGTCGGTTTTTCCAACAGCCACGCCCCCCGAATTCTGTTGCGTGAAAGCCGGCACGATTGCGGCGAAATCCTGTCAGAATTCATCTCAAAACGGAAAAAGCCGGGAAATCCAACGAAAGTGCGGCTGCGGAGCCCTTAGTAAATGAGCCCCAGTGAGTCAATGTAAAGTAAAGCAGTATACAAACTTTAGAGCACTCGAATATAGATGTAACGCATCCAGTTTCACATCTGAATTGTACATGACTATCCACATTATGATCAAAACAATATCAAAGCCAATGTGCAGGCTCTCAGGAACTTTTTAAATGTGTCATGGAACCTGAAAAAACTATTTTACCTAATCTGTCAAGTCTATAAACTATAAGGCGCCAATTTTCTGTCGGACTTTGCACATTCTTTTTAGTGCAAACTGCTTGCACATGTATTTATGAAGTGTCTGCACCACATTCGTGTTGCACATGGCCCTTTTGTGGTGCGCTGCACTAGGTATCATGCAACATTTCTGAACTGAAAGGGATGTTCCGCTGCTCAGTCGGACCGTGCGCCAGATTTAACTTTCGAAGTCCGACATTAATGTGTTGTACGCCCCATGTTAAAGGTGCCCAGAAAAAAAGTGGTGCTCTCTGTCGGGCAGTGCAGGAGGCGCCATATTCATGAAGAAAGTGCGCCAGAAATTCTGAATCTGGCGCCCCCTGTACACTACACAGGCAAACTGCACATAGTACAGACTACACTGCTCTAAGTAAATATGCCCCATAATTTTCAGGCAGATCCTTTACAAAGCATAAAAGTGGAAAAATATACTCTGACATTTATAAGGTTATTTTTCCTACTTTCATACCCCCCACCCCCAAATAGCCCTAATATACTGCCTGGACACATGGCAGGGCCTGGAAGTGATGGAGGAGTCTATTACTTTGTATTCATCTAGGGATATAATGGGAATTATGGAGGTGGAGAAGATCAGGGGTTTAGAGTATACAAATAAAAGGTGCAACAAAAAAAGTTGGTGAACTCTCTCGGAGCAGTGCTTAGGATGCCAGATTCATGAAGAACAGGCGTTAGAAATCCTGAATCTGCCCCCCGACTGCTGAATAATGATACTGGGACCACCATCAATCAGGAGAATGGGGTTCTCCCTATAGGTTAGAGCTGCTGTGCTCAGCTACCTCCAGTAATATTATAAAATAATGAATAGGAGTACCGGAGAAAGCAGAGCGCTGTGCTCGGCAATTTCCAACTACTCCCATAGAAGTGAATGGAGTGGAAGTATACATCCTCATGCTGCAGTTCCACACATTAGTATGAACAGGACCCTGATTCTCTGGATTGCTGAGGGTCCTGCTCTCATAAACGTTTGGGGTTGCAGCAGTCACTGTCAAGGCCCGGGGTTAGTGAACCCCCTGGGGTTTCTGTAGCCCTCCTTAATAGGTACCCCTTTTATGTAACCCCCTTCTGATAATGCTCCTTTTTCTGTAGCCCCCTTTTTATTCCACATATTCTGAAGTATAAGTCAGCACAGGTATAAGCTGAGGCAAATTTTACCAGAAAATAAACTGGGAAACTTATTGACTTGAGTATAAGCCAAGGGTTGGAAATGCAGCTGCTACTCATTAATAAAATGTCCAGGAGCCTCCCCTCATTAATACAATGTCCAAAGCAGGGTCCCCTCAGAAACACACAGCCCCCAATACTAATGTCCCCTGCACAACCCCCACGGTAATGCCCCTATTGCATCCCCCACAGTAATGCCCCTATTGGAGCCCCCACTGTAATGCTCCTCTTCTCCCCATGACTCCAGGTTCTTCTTTGCCCACGGCAAAAGGACAGTGGCATGTCTATGCGTGCCGCCAGTGCATACACAATGACGCGGCCGATTACATCACAGTGTTAGTACACGGGCAACGCGCATAGACGTGCCCCTGGCCATCTGCCAGGAAGCCGCAGGCAAAGAAGAACCTGGAGCTGCGGAGAGAAGAGGAGCATCGGAGGTTAGAGCACATTTTTTAATTTTGAGTTTTAATTAACCTGGCATACCCTTTCGGGGTCCGGATACATCACATTTGGTACAGCTTCACAGCCAGAGACCCTATTCAGTCTTTGAAGTGTGATGCCTTCCAGATATTTTATTAGTTATTCAATATATTGATGCACTGATGAACAAGACAAAATCTGACCCCACAATGTGACCCTTTTTTATACTCCTATATTCTATCACAGGTTTTTTCATTGTTAAACCACCGGGCCAGTCTGAACCTGCTGAAGTGTCAGAAGTGGGGTGAAGTGTGATCTGGACACGTGCCAACATCATTGCCCTCTTCTGTCTTAGCATTCCATGACTTCTCACGAGCTTCACCAATTCTCTGGAATGAGTTTCCCCGGACTACTACTAATTCCCCAATACTAATACCTCTAAAGTTTCAAATGTGCTCTTAAAAACCATCTCTTTGGGTTATCCTATCACTCTCACAAACTGCATGAAAGGTCAACTATCTCTTTACTAACTAATCATATGTCCTCCTCCCGTATGTTATCCAGCAAACACCAGATATGGTGGGTGATGACTGGTTCAAGCAGCAGAACTTTTATTTATTATATTATTCAATTCTGTTCCCTTATAAAGAATAGCCGGACAGTAATACAAGCTCTTATACGACTTGTGTCACCCCTCATCCTCATAGACTGTAAGCTCTTGTGTCACCCTCTCATCCTCATAGACTGTAAGTTCTTGTGTCACCCTCTCATCCTCAAAGACTGTAAGCTCTTGTGCCCCCCCCCCCCTCATTCTCATAGACTGTAAGGTCTTGTGTCACCCACTCATCCTCATAGACTGTAAGCTCTTGTGTCACCCCCTCATCCTCATAGACTGTAAGCTCTTGTGTCACCCCCTCATCCTCATAGACTGTAAGCTCTTGTGTCACCCCCTCATCCTCATAGACTGTAAGCTCATGTGTCACCCCTCATCCTCATAGACTGTAAGCTCTTGTGTCACCCCCTCATCATCATAGACTGTAAGCTCTTGTGTCACCCCCTCATAGACTGTAAGCTCTTGTGCCACCCCCTCATCCTCATAGACTGTAAGCTCTTGTATCACCCCCTCATCCTCATAGACTGTAAGCTCTTGTGTCACCTCCTCATCCTCATAGACTGTAAGATCTTGTGTCACCCCTCATCCTCATAGACTGTAAGCTCTTGTGTCACCCCCTCATCCTCATAGACTGTAAGATCTTGTGTCACCCCTCATCCTCATAGACTGTAAGCTCTTGTGTCACTCCCTCATCCTCATAGACTGTAAGCTCTTGTATCACCCCTCATCATCATAGACTGTAAGCTCTTGTGTCACCTCCTCATCCTCATAGACTGTAAGCTCTTGTGTAACCCCCTCATCCTCATAGACTGTAAGCTCTTGTGTCACCCCCTCATCCTCATAGACTGTAAGCTCTTGTGTCACCTCCTCATCCTCATAGACTGTAAGCTCTTGTGTAATCCCCTCATCCTCATAGACTGTAAGCTCTTGTGTCACCCCCTCATCCTCATAGACTGTAAGCTCTTGCGAGCAGGGCCCTCACTCATATTGTTCCATATGGCTGTTTGTAAATTGTAATGTAATATTATATTTGTACATGCCCCATATGATTTGTTACACGCTACAGAATATGATGGTCCTAGATAAAGATTATTATAATTAATTTGCGTTTTGAACACATTTTCACTGCATTTGGAATATTTTTCCCGCTTCCCAGTACACAGCAGAGAATACTCTATACCATTTTTTTTATGGTGGAAAATGGAAATGAAAAAACAAAAAAGGGCCAGGTTGTTAGGGGGTTAATAAAGAAAGTTGTATGTTTTTGTAGAGCAGTGTTATTCCTTTTTATTTTGGGCTCTGTGCTAGCTATCAGAGTAGTTCTATGACGGTAGGGGGCATGTGCCTGGCCTCATAATATGATGCTAAGAGAATGTTGTACACTGCTCAAATAATTAAAGGGAACACTCAAATGACACCCCCTAGATCTGAATGAATTAAATATTCTCATTGAATATTCACAATGAGGGAAATAGGGTTAATCAGGAAGGGATTAGTGACCCATAAAATATAACCTTTATTATTGTATGATTAACCCCTTAAAGGAAACGTACCACTTGTAGTGGCAGGTTTCCGATGGCAATACCGGGTACCAGCTCAGGGTGAGCTGGTGCCGGAGCTTATTTTCATTAGTGTTTTAAACCGCGGTATCGCGGTTTAAAACACTTTTTAAACGTTATAGCCGGCGCAGTACCTGCCGCGCGCATGGTAAGCGCCGAGCGCGTACCTGCCTGTGCCGGCTATAAAGTTTAAAAAGTGTTTTAAACCGCGATACCGCGGTTTAAAACACTAACGAAAATAAGCTCCGGCACCAGCTCACCCTGAGCTGGTGCCCGGTATTGCCATCGGAAACCTGCCACTACAAGTGGTAGGTTTCCTTTAAGGACGCAGCTATTTTGTAGCTTAAAGGGGTATTCTCGTCTGGGCGTTCACATTCAGTTTCACTAATCTTCCATATATAAACATTTCTTCAATTGGATGTTATTAAAAAAAATTTTCCTGTGTGAAGATAATTTCCCATAAACATAGCCATGTTGGCCCTTAGAAACGAGATAGCTTCCTCGGTTACGACCACCTCACATTTGGGCAGCAGTGGCCAGACATGCGCTATTAAGTCCTGACTGAGCCCCTGGCTTCAGCGATCATTACCACAGGACGCCTGTAGGACATGCAGTAACTCACGGACATTTCATATTCAAAAAATTTTTGTTTATTTGTGAAATACCTCCAGCAAAGGTGGCCGTATCCGAGGAAGCTATTTCGTTTTTTTAAGGGCCCATATCACTACATTTATGAGAAATTATCTTCACCCAG